>NC_134487.1:221100818-221283318 GCF_040206685.1 Ascaphus truei
AGGGAATGGAGTCAAGAGGGAGAGGGAGAAGAGGAGATCAGCAGTGACACATTCTCCTCTGTGACAGTGGAAAAAGAGTCAAGGAAGGCCGGGGGAGAGTTAGGAAGAGATGTTGGATGGGAGGAGGAAACAGAGGGTATGTCGTGATGTATGGATTCCACCTTTTCCTTGAAATAGTCAGCAAAGTCCTGAGGTGAGATGGAGGAAGAAGAAGAGGTAGCTGAGCGTTTTCTGAGTAGGGAGTCAAAGACAGAGAAGAGTCGGCATAAGTTAAACTTGTGTGTGCTGATTAGTAAAAAAAAAGTAGGTTTGTTTAGCCTGAGAGAGGGCAGAGTTGAAACAGGATAGCATAAATTAGTAGTGAAGGAAGTCTGCGAGAGTGTGAGATTTCCTCCGAGAGTGTGAGATTTCCTCCCCAGGCGTTCAGAGGAACGAGTGCATGAACGCAGCATGTGTGAGAATTTAGCCAGGGTCAGGGGTTAGAAGGGCGAGAACGGCAAAGAGAAAGCAGGGCATGTAGATCAAGAGAGGAGGATAGGGCAAATTTGTAGTTCATGATATGATAGACATAAGTCTTTTTTTCAACCTGATCTACTATATAACTATGTAACATGCTCAACCCTGTCCAAATGTTAGCTTCCTTTCAATGAAACCTATACTTTTATTTCTATAACATGCCACATTAAAGTTCCCTGAAAGGCATCAGTGTCTGCAATTAATGTTGTTCCAGACAGGTAGAAGCACCCATTGTGCTGACATGAAAATTTAAAGGGCTAATGACTTATTTTTAAGGCAATCATTTTACATACCCATAAAGCAAATAAAAAGAATCCTATCCAAAAAATAACAATAACAATTGTTACACTGCGTGTAAAAGCTTTAGAGAATAGTTTCATTTATTAATATGAAAATACAGTTGGAAAAAAACCAAATACCAAGCGGAAAATATATTGAAATTGTTTGTAGCCTAACTGGATGTCACAGGTCGAATTATGAAGTTATCAGTTACCAATCTCATTGCTCAAGAATTTAATTATCAAGGTCTCGATAGTGGTATAGCTATTTTGCTACTGGCTGTCAAGTTGCTGTGATGGAGTGATATGATTCCAACAATGCCTCAGGATGAGCTCAGTTGAATTAGTATCACACAGATTTTGTCATTAATTAAATGGACAGAATGTTATACAAGACTTTAACATTCATATCGTCCTCATAATTAGAATATACAGCTATAATCAAAGTGTGCCTTTGAATATATGTTACATGACTAGAATTACAATATACTGTAAAATACAATACGTATAGTATTGCAACAACACAAAAATCTACCTAAAATACCATCCAACGCTAAAGAAAATATATGTGTAAATAACTATGGTAATTTTTATATTAGAATAATTTGCCTCTGTTCCTAAAATAAGTTTTTATTGCTCTAACATAGCCATTTATAATCTTTAAGGCCAGTACAAATATATATTTTTAGCACATGATTTTCTGGTGGACTTGTTACAATCCTACGAATCTCTGATACTTCTACAGTTGTTTGCCTCAGAATTGCAATACTTTTGCTTTGACTCTTACAGTATGTGCTAGCCACATTTTCTCTATGGTACCACTTTGGTTTCCATGATGCCATTGCATTTCTCAGACACTATGTAAAGGTGCACAACACTTGACAAAAGCTCAGTTGGAAGTTGGTATACTGTTCTTTATAGTGTGATACTGTAGTAAAGGTGTACAGAATCTGTGCACTGAGCCCCGCACTTACAGAAGTCCAGGCTCTCTCACAGCAATTAAACTTATTGCCAGGGGGAGAGCGCTGAGCCTCTGTAACTCTGTATATTACCTTCTCCAACGGCATCTCCTCCTGCGGGGGTCCCGTCATCATGGCTCCGGGACGTCAAATGGAGGTTCTTTGCCCTGACATGTGACACTTCAACACCATGTGAAGTCACGTTGTCATGGCACGCAACACCATTTGATGTCTCAAAGCCATGATGGGACAGAGAGGAGATGCTGCTGGAGAAGGTAAGCCCCGCACATGTCCCTTCACCGAGCCCCGCAAACATCGCAGCCGGCCTTGTTATGGTACTTGAAAAAAGTACAGTATACTGTACATGATAGTGTAATCATTTTACCAGAGAGAGAGTGATACCTGGGAATTTTGCAATTATAAAACATACATAGTATCATTTGCCTCACTACAGTACATGGTATATATTAAACTATTTGGGGGTATATAGGCCTCAAAGCCCAAATTCGCATTTCTCAGGGAGGTGAGATTTCTGGCTGCGATTTTACAGGTGATAAAGCATCATATATGCACTAATTGGGTCAAAGGTGTATACAAACGAGATGTGATTTCAGGTGATTTTGCATTGGCAATATCGATATTGAATAGGCCCATGTGAGTGAGGAAACTTTGAAAAAAATGAAGATTTAAAGTTTGGCAGTGAAAATGCTCATAATCATACAAATTGTTTCTCATATAATTATATAAAAATAGACTAAACGTGTATCAAGTAAATGTTGTTATAGCAATAAAACCAATGATGTTTACTATACCTGCCAAGCAATCAGGTCCTTCAATTTGTTCAGTTTTTCATGATCTCCAGGGTGGGATTGCATGTACGGATCAGTGAAGAAGCCTGAAAATATAAGGAAAATAGCCTTTATTTACAAACTCTAGGAAGGATCATTAGAATAATGGGGTGGAATTCAGATAGGACAATTTCTACTGCAGCTTCCAATGGCGAAAGAGGTATAAAGAACAATAATATCATCAATATCAAATTTTAGTTGGGTATTTTCACATAGAGTGAATATAAATGGCCATGGCTGTGATAAAGTGTCCTAGGTAATGTTTTGAAGATCACTGCTTTAAAACAGCAGTCCAAGCTGCCATTTTTGTTATAATCCCCCCCCTTTAATACCATATGTGCAACAATATAATACACACAATAATAAGTAATTAGCTAAGTTGCTGATCGTTCCATTCTCCTGTGATCGATCGGTGAAGATATGGCTCAGGGGTTCACTAAATGACTGCAGAGGAGTATTCTGCAGTCAGTGGAACGCATATGCATATTAATATGACAAAGTTCTGTGGGGAAGATCATGTGACAAGGCAGTCACTACATACAATTGAGCTTGTGCACTTCTAGAGAGAGGGCAGGGCTCAAAAAGGTGTGTGCCAGAGCCTGTTCAGAAGAGGAAGGGGATGTGACTTAGTAAATGGTTGCAATAAAATCAAAAAAGGATTGTTACATTATAATACATCTTATACTATATTAGTGAAAGCACTGTATGCCTGTCTGCATCTCCTGTGTCCCTAGGGGAAATCTCATTGGTCCCTTGGCCCGCCCGCCCCCGCACACCTCTCATTGGCCTGAGGCGGAGTGACGGGCCAAAGTCCACCACACACACACACACACACACACACACACACACACACACACACACACACACACACACACACACACACACACACACACCTCTCTCTCTTTGTCCTCCCCCCCCATCACACTCACCCCCCCCTCCCCGGTGCTCCACTCACCTCCCCGCCTGCGCTCCACTCTCCGCTCCACTCGCCTCCCTCCCGCTCCACTCACCTCCCTCCACTCACCTCCCTCCCGCTCCACTCACCTCCCTCCACCTCCACTCACCTCCCTACCGCTCCACTCACCTCCCTCCCACTCCACTCACCTCCCTCCCACTCCCTCCTGCTCCACTCACCTCCCTCCCACTCCCTCCCGCTCCACTCACATCCTCTCCCCCCCCATCACACTCACCTCCACCCTCCCCGGTGCTCCACTAACCTCCCTCCCACTCACCTCCCTCCCGCTCCACTCACCTCCCTCCCGCTCCACTCCACTCCCTCCCGCTCCACTCACCTCCCTCCCGCTCCACTCACCTCCCTCCCGCTCCCTCCCGCTCCACTCCCTCCCCGCTCCACTCCCACTCATCTCCCTCCCGCTCCACTCACCTCCCTCCCACTCCACTCACCTCCCTCCCCGGCGGGGGGACAGGCAGTGGGCGGGCCCTTTCTCCCTCGCGGCGTAACTAAGATGGCGGCGGCCGGAAGGAGAGGTGACGTGTGTGTGTGTGTCTCACTGTGTGTGTCTCACTGTGTGTGTGTGTGTGTGTGTGTGTGTCTCACTGTGTGTGTGTGTGTGTGTGACACACTGTGTGTGTGTGTGTGTGACACACTGTGTGTGTGTGTGTGTGTGTGTGTGTGTGTGTGTGTGTGTGTGTGTGTGTGTGTGTGTGTGTGTGTGTGTGTGTGTGTGTGTGTGTGTGTGTGTGTGTGTGTGTGTGTGTGTGACACAGTGTGTGTGTGTGTGGGACACAGTGTGTGTGTGTGTGGGACACAGTGTGTGTGTGTGTGTGTGGGACACAGTGTGTGTGTGTGTGTGTGTGGACACAGTGTGTGTGTGTGTGTGGGACACTGTGTGTGTGTCAGACACTCTAGGGTGGGGACCGGAGCTACGCATGGGGGGGCGGGGGACAGGAGCGGAGAGAGAGGGGGGAGCGGAGAAACATACAGGGGAGTGGAGAGGAGGGACCCGTAAATTTTAAGAAACCCACCCCCCCTCCTGTCCACTGTCCCCCCCTCCTGTCCACTGCCCCCCCCTCCTGTTCACTTCCCCCCCCTCCTGTTCACTTCCCCCCCCCTCCTGTCCACTCTCCACCCCCCTCCTGCCCGCTCTCACCCCCCTCCTGTCCACTCTCACCCCCCCTCCTGTCCACTCTCACCCCCCCTCCTGTCCACTCTCAACCCCCCTCCTGTCCACTCACCCCCCCTCCTGTCCACTCTCACCCCCCCTCCTGTCCACTCTCCCCCCCTCCTGTCCACTCTCCCCCCCCTCCTGTCCACTCTCCCCCCCTCCTGTCCACTGTCACCCCCCCTGTCCACACTCCCCCCCCTGTCCACTCTCCCCCTGTCCACTCTCCCCCCTGTCCACTCACACCCCCGTCCACTCACACCCCCCTCCTGTCCACTGTCACCCCCCTCCTGTCCACTGTCACCCCCCTCCTGTCCACTGTCACCCCCCTCCTGTTCACTCTCCCCCCCTCCTGTCCACTCTCATCCCCCTCCTGTCCACTCTCCTCCCCCTCCTGTCCACTCTCCTCCCCCTCCTGTCCACTCTCCTCCCCCTCCTGTCCACTCTCCTCCCCCTCCTGTCCACTCTCCTCCCCCTCCTGTCCACTCTCCTCCCCCTCCTGTCCACTGTCCCCCCCTCCTGTCCACTGTCCCCCCTCCTGTCCACTGTCCCCCCCTCCTGTCCACAGTTCCCCCCTCCTGTCCACAGTTCCCCCTCCTGTCCACTGTCCCCCCCCTCCTGTCCACTGTCCCCCCCTCCTGTCCACTGTCCCCTGTCCCCCCCTCATGTCCACTGCCCCCCCTCCTGTCACTGCCGTCCTCCTGTCCACTGCCCGTCCCTCCTGTCCACTGTCCCTCCTGTCCACTGTCCCTGTCCCCTCCTGTCCACTGTCCCCATCCCCTCCTGTCCACTGTCCCCGTCCCCTCCTGTCCACTGTCCCCATCCCCCCCTGTCCACTGTCCCCGTCCCCTCCTGTCCACTGTCCCCGTCCCCTCCTGTCCACTGTCCCCGTCCCCTCCTGTCCACTGTCCCCATCCCTCCCCTCCTCCTGTCCACTGTCCCTCCCCCCACCTTTTCCTAGCGGAAATTTAACTCACGGGCAACGCCGGATCTCTCAGCTAGTTAAAAATATAATTCAGAGATGTTTTTAAAAAAAATGTTACAAGTATTATCTCATAGTACAGAACTGATTTATGAAAAAACAAAACCAAAACATGTGTAGGATTTTGCTTGTTCGGCAGCTTTAATTATTGTCACACCAGTACAATTGTGTAGACGGTCGTCCAGAACTCAACAGCAATGGCAATTCTAATATAAAATAAATGTTTTTTCAATCTGTGATGTAGAAGAAAATTAAATATGTCACTTTATTGTACAGATATTCCCAATCATAGTCTCCAGTATCTCACCTCTTTACCAATTACTAGCCATCAGTAGTTGAAAGACTTCATCCCTATTGAAAAATAACCCAGGAGAATTCTCCCTATTCATGAAGTGGCACATTGAAACTATTGTTCACATCTCCTCTACAAGTTACATAAAATTAGGGCGATAGTGTCAGTTGAAGCATTTTCTTGCAAGGGATAGTTTTCTCCCTAGTGCACTTGAACCCTGTGTTTTATACAGGTACACACGTGCTTGATCACCTTATTTTCAATCTCTATGATAACTAAAAACATTTCTTCATATGTTTGGTTTATCCCTATTATAGGACCTCTTCGAATTCATTTTTACTGAGTGACCTCAAACACACATTTGGCTTCAAGTATCTACCTTGAACAGCTACTGCACAGACCTTTCACTTTCGATCTATTTCCAGTTCTCAGAATGCCTCTCAGCAATATTATCCCTGATGGTCTTTGTTGACAACTCTACAAGGTTTTTCTGGTAATAGTCAACCATGCTATCAACTCAAGCATGTTGTCTAGATTTTATATTTGACCTATCCTTTGCTAAATCTTTTTCTTCCCTTGCCACGTTGCTTTAAGTTGTCTTTTCATCTGACACTCAACAGCTAAAACACTTAATTAAATTCTCCACTAACTGCAAAATGCTCATCTTCTCAATGGGTCAGTTCCATCTACAACAAAAGTGAATTGGTCATAGTAATATGTACATAAGTACATTATAGCCAACTTTAAAAAAAAATCAAATGTTTAAATGTTTAAATGTTTAAACTGTCAATGTTTCATGGTAACCAAATGTTTTTAGATCACTTTTGATTAGAGACCGTTTGTACGACCTAACATGTGAAAGTGGAAAAGATTAATTATTTGGAATGATAAACATTTTTCACTGAGAATTAAAAAAAAAAAACATGCCACAAATAAGTAATATTTTTACTTACAGGGTAACTGAATCTTTCAAAGGGTATTATTTACACCTATACAGATGCAGCAGCCAGGATTCAACCATTTCTCAATTTTTGTTTCTCGAGATTTCGCCGAGATCCTCACTAGATTTGCCGCAGCAGATTTATGGCCCGTATGGGTGCCTGCTGTGTTAATCCTACTGTCTACCTGTCTGTAAGAGATGCGCAGTAAGAGATAGACTGAATCAGTCACTCTACCTTAGCGCCTCTAACAGGCAATCGTGGAGGGGTTTATTTCATTTGAAAATTACAGTATTGTAGCTGGGGCTTCGGAGCTGAACTGCATTCATTTCAGGTCCGGGACCTCCTATTTCCCCCTACCTCCCGAAATACAGGCCCCGGTATGAGGTTCCGGTATCCCCGCAATGTTAAAATCCTCCGCGTCATGATGCTTTTAACATTGTGGGAATACCGGCACTCAATACCGGGGCCTGTATCTCTGGAAGCAGGGGGGTCCCCGAAGCTGAAATCAATGCGGTTAAGCTCAGGAGACCCCCTGCTCATAAATAAAAATGTAAGCGGCTTCATTACCTTAGCGGTTACCTGCTACGATAATGATTTTGTTTTTTTGGGGGGGCAGGGGGGAGGGGGGAGTGTTATACTAGTGTGCAGGAGCAAAGGGTCTTCTGAGCTGAAAAAAGTTGGTTTCAGCCTCGGGGACCCCCTACTTCCCGAGTTGCTGGCCCCGTTATGTGGTGCCGGTATCCCCCTGCAGAATTTAAATCCCACGTGACCCACAGGAATTTAACATGGCTGGGACCCGGCACCCCATACCGGGGCCTATAACTCAGGAAGTAGGGGGTCCCCGGACCTGAAATCAATGCGGTTCACCGCCAGAGACCCACAGCTACAATACTATAATGTTAAAATTAATTTAAACATTTTTAAAAATTAAAATAGGAGAAAGATTGGCTCAGTGAGTAAAAACACTGACTGGCACTGAGTTTGAAGTAGGGGAACCTGGTTCAATTCCTAGAGCAGACTCCTTGTGACCTTTTCTACCAGTATCTATACAGAGGTTGGTGAATCACCTCTGAGAGACTCAGGCTGCGGAACTGCATTGTGCAAAGACTGAAGCTACATACTGAACAGTAGGATAACCCACTTTTGGCGCAACTTTTCTCTCTTTTATATCCTTGTGACCTTGGCAAGTCACTTTATCTCCCTGTGCCTCAGGCACCAAAAACATAGATTGTAAGCTCCACGGGGCAGGGACTGTGTCTGCAAAATGTCTCTGTAAAGCGCTATGTAAAACTAGCAGCGCTATACAAGAACAAGCAATTATTATTATAATTATTATAAAACCCGCGCGATCGCAGGGGGTGCGCACAGCTAGTGTGACTGATTCAGGCTCTTACTGCACATCTCTTACAGACAGGTAGACCCCGGTAGGATTCACACAGCAGGGACCCCGCTCTGTTTATCTGATGAGTCATTATAGTCTGCTTCGGTCCATCACTCGAGATATTGGTGCATAGTGCAGTTTTCATCTCGAGATGTGGTCGAAACCTGGCAGCTGCATCTGTATGTTGTTCAAATATAAAATATATATATACATATATATATATATATATTTGAGGACTTCTATAAGAAATGTTACAAGAACACATATAACACAAATTTGTATCTGCGAAAATTTTGAATCTGAACCTGAAAAAGTCTCATTTTCATTTTTTTAGTAAACTAGACACACTTTCAAGTGTGCAAATAAAAAAACTACTTCTGTAAAAAATTTCAAGTTTGAAAAAAACAAAACTCCAGTGAAAATGCATGCCCATATCGCATTATTAAATGAATATGTATGAGCAATTAGTAAACAAACAAAAAAAAGGTCTGTAGGTGACATAGTATTTTATATTTTCTCCAAATCAGAATATTTCTTTGAAGAAACTGTGGCCCATCTCCTTGAAGACCACCAACTTTGACCTTGAGGTTATTAGTTCAAGCTATTGAGTAGAACATAGAGAAATTCAGCATAAGTCTGGGTGAGATTTTAGGACACTTCATTCTGTGGATCAATTGTGTGCAAATGGATTCCTAACTCTTATCCTAACATTATTTTTATTCAAATTACTAATATCTTATAGATCATAAAGACTTTTCTATTGTTATCCCTTTTTATTTCCTAAATGGTCTTTCTTATGCTGTATGTAAGCTTTTCCTGTAATGTACCACCACTGTTTACATTGGAATTAAATCATAAAATATATCTTTTTCACTCCTGAGGGAACTGCTTTTTTTTATCGCACATGCAAAAGTAAATTTTCTGTGTTTTTTTAGTTACACTGAGCACATGGGGGCCTATGCAGAGAGCAGCGAATTTTAAAATTGGCGAGTTTAATAAAAAGTAGCTTTTTTGGAGAGTCCAAAAAATGGCGACTTTTGAAATAGCGCTGCTCTCTGCATAGGCCCCAATGTGTTTTTAATCACCTTTTCCAAGCACGGTGTCAGGTAGAGATGGGCCAACATAACATTTGATTCACATTTTTCTTCCAAACTTTCGGAAACATGTGAATAATTGCAAAAAGTCAAACTTTTAAGCTGAAAAAAAAAAAAACTCTGACGAAAAATTATCTAGAACATCCAGAGAAACTAGTCTCGAAAGTTAGTGGGGCTCTTGCTCTGAAATCCCTAAATCGCCGTCAGGGTGCCTGGTACTTGCTAGTCAAAGCGTGATTGTGACATATATATTTTAATATAAAAAGTTATTATCTTTTACCGTTTCATATTTTGCGAACCCTCCCATTACTGCTGGGTCAACAATCCCATTCAAACACATTGACAGAGGGTTGATTGGCAGATTTTCATCACTTTGGTATTGGTTGATAAGCATCAGGATTTTCTCATTGGTTGCAGACATTGTTTCAATAGCATTTTCCAGTGGGCTGATGGTTGCCTATTAAAACATCCCAAGCAAAAATCTATTAATTCAGAGTAAACCTATAGTTGATGAAGTGCTCACATATATAAAAAAAAACTATATAATTCACAAAAAAGGAGAAGGATGTATAAAAACCCAACATAATTTATGATAACTGTATTCATAAATACATATTATAAAACACACCTGGAAACAAAATCCAGAAATCATATTAGTGGTATGCCTATTAAAATACCACAATAAATACATAATAAACGGGTAATTTAAAGTTGGAATAAAGATGAACAAAGGAGATTATAGTCCAAGATGTTTTACGAGTCTCATATAAATGATTTAGACATTTGTGTTAAAATGATTAACTGCTTTAAGATTTATCAATGTCCTGAGTAAATGTACTCCAAATAATTCACAAACATGAAAAACCTTTAATAGAAGCCATGTAAGGAAGAAATTAAATTTCGTGGTAAGGAAAGGCTTAAAGGGACATCCAGAACAGTTTAAAACATAGAGATATAGATACAGATAGAAGAAGCAATCTGATCTCCATTTATTAGAGGCACAAAATACTTTTTCTCTTTTGAAGCCTAATTGGCATAATGTATACTGCACCAGGGCTAGTGATTACTTTCTTCTGAACCAATAGAGATCTACATTTAAAACTGCAATCTCGCCTGGGAACCCTTTTTCTTTTACAGCACGGGAAATGTGGGATCCTCCAGTAGTGAACCTCATTATTTAAGCCCACAGGAGGAGTCTGGTTCCTGGGATACTTACCAGTGAAGATACCAGTGTTACTTCACTGGTTTGGCTGACCAACAGGAAGTTCCAACCAATTACGTTGCAGATTCCTATTGGCCAGCGAAACTCATAAGATTTGGATGCCATTTTGTTTCCCCTGGAGGGAATTTGAAAACCATTAAGGAACTGGGGTCACTGCAGCCGAACAAAATGTGGTTCAGCTCTCAAGGACCCTCCAGGTCCAATGCGGTCAGAAAAAAAGGGGATGAAGGTGAAAAATGAACAGCAGAGATTTGCTTCTTTAAGTATCTCAATTAATGTAGAATTTAACAAATGCCTGTATTCGATGTATATAGGTATTTACAATCCCAGTTTGTATGTTAGTACATTGAAATATTTATTTATTTATACAACGTTTTTCCAGGAAGTAGTACATTGAGAGTTACCTCTCGTTTCAAGCCTGTCCTAATAATTCTGACAGATCTCACAGTAACATACTAACATATGTAGTATTTAAGATGTCAATTCTTATTAAATAATGTTCCAAAATAGTTAAGCCCTGCTAGTTCAGATATTTTTTATTGTCTGCATAAAGCCAAAAATATGACAATTTTTTACTCGTGAATCATTTTTAGCGTGATAGCGCACAATGATCCACTTTAATTGAATTGTGATATCACTCAATGTATACTTACCATTTCATGAATAAGAATCTCATAGCACCAATCCCTACAATTAAATGTAAGTTTTTTTAAATGTTACGTGAGCAAAAACCCTTTGGCCCCTCTGGTTGTCACTTTTTGCTTCAGGCTCCTGACACACAAAGATAAGAAGTGTGGCTGCGGAGTCACAGCAAAAAGCTGTGACAGCATCGGGAGATTGGTCACCAGAGCGAGGCCAGATTGTATCCACCAGATAACTATTTTTGTTCAGTGGATATTGGTTCAAGAACTGGGAGTCTTCAGAGGTCAACTGGGAATGGATTACCAACAAGTAACATTTAAAAAAAAATACATTTGCAGCTTTAAAATAATGCTGTCTTTTTGTATAAGTCCCTTAGAAAACGTCAAAGTAATTAAAGTAATTTAGATACCTCCATTGTTATTTAAAAATAAGACGCTAAACTGTCAGTGATGGGAGTACAAATAATGTATATATAAGATGAAAGTACATACATGTGACATAGAGGTAACCTCAAACCATCTCAAAATTCCAGGTAGCCTGTAAGCCGTGACAAAGGTTGTTCTTTCAATCCACATTGACTGTGAATAAAAATGAAAAATATTAGATTATATAGCAAATGCAGTGTTGATATTGTTATTATAGTGTGAAGACCACATTGGACATGTGCAACTGGAGAACAATTTTGCGATAAAAAAATACATACATACTGTTACATTAAGGCTGTTAACCTATTCAGTTGTGTTAACAATACAGCAACCAAGGGGTTCGCTTTCATTTTAAAAATACCTATTTTTTTCTCTGTCGCCTGTGAGATTACCTGGGTCAACATGGTCTGTGCATTAATGGTCCAATAAAACAATAAAAAACCGATAGGTTTACAATTGTAGTGACTCGTGAAAGTATACAGTGGTACCAGAGATTTGACCTGATCTCTAGGTTATGTTCAAAGGCATCATAAAAATTACAGAGGATGAGGTCTAGTTAGCAGACAAAAGGTGATAGAAAGGGCACTCTCCATTTCTTCACAGATTTAAAATGTATGATAAATAAATCTGATGTAATTCACAAGTATAAAAGATATAGATTTGTGGCAGGCAAAATTAGGCATGTGCAACAATATCAAATGTGAGGGATTGTCTGTGATACAGATCTCAGATTTTTGTACCCAAAATCAAAACTGAAAGTTGCATTAGCAAAAATGTTATAGACGCCTTCAGCAAAATTATACGGATGCAACGTTGAGAGTAACATTATTATATGGTTTGTAGGGAGAGAGTTATAGGGTATTTTATACTCTCCGATTCATTTGAATTTAAAATCATTCTCTCTCTGCCATGTCACAATAGATTAATGATTGGGAGATGTTACACACCCACGAAAGTTCGGCCTGTCCTTGTCAAAGGGGCAAAGTTTTGAGGAGAAAAATAATGCATTGGAGCAGTGGCATAACTAGACATGAGCGGGCCCCCTGGTAAACATTTTTTCAGGGCCCCATTGAAAATCAACATATTCTGTACATTAAAAATGAAGTATACCGCACACATACTGTATAAATATAGATTAAATATAAAATATAGATTACTCATGTACTCAACTATTTTTTTTATAAATTCTTTATTTATTTTCAATTTTCATCATCATCATCATCATCATCATCATCATCATCATCATCATCGTCATCATCATCATCATCTCTCCCCCAGCATCATCATCATCATATCTCCCCTAGTCCCCCTCATCATCATCATCATCATCATCATCTCTCCCCCAGTCCCCCTCATCATCATTATCATTATAATCATAATATCTCCCCCAGTCCCCCTCATCATCATCATCATCATCATATCTCCCCCAGTCCCCCTCATCAATCATAATATCTTCCCCAGTCCCCCTCATCATCAATCATAATATCTCCTCCCCCCCCCATGCCTACCTGATTAATAGACAGGCGGGGGGAGATGCTGGTATGCTGCGGCAGTGGCGGACCACAGGTATTAAGGAATTAGAAAAAACGAGGGGTACAATGGTTTGTACACCAAAAGAAATTCACTTAAATGCACACTTACCAAAATTTAAAATCTAGCCTTTAATAATCAATCCTTAAAACATATATTACCAATATATAAATGTGAAAACATATAAAAGTAGATTAAATAAATATCTAGTGCAAAATTTTGTCCCTGACGAAGCTCCGTAGCAGGAGGGAAACGCGCGTTGGACGCGTGTTTGATGATGTCAGCCCCCTTCATGGGGGTGTTTTAATACAGTACTAGGCAGCCATTCATTAGATCAGCAAACTATATATATATATAGGGTAGTGGCCAGGCAGGACTTGCAGTACTAGTCTAGGTTCAGCTTATGACTTTGAGCCAACCACCCTTATGAAGGTTATTATTCATTAGGCTGATCAATGTGGTAGTGGGCTTTCTTGCTCACTCAGGCTGATAAGCATCCGTGCAGTCTTTTACTTTCCAGCATTGAGCACATATATTAAGACTGTTTGGTTGCACTAGATATTTATTTAATCTACTTTTATATGTTTTCACATTTATATATTGGTAATATATGTTTTAAGGATTGATTATTAAAGGCTAGATTTTAAATTTTGGTAAGTGTGCATTTAAGTGAATTTCTTTTGGTGTACAAACCATTGTACCCCTCGTTTTTTCTGATTCACTTCAGTTCACAGTTGCACCTACCTTTCATTATCAATTGTATTATTATTATTATTACACTAATACACATTTAGTATGGTTTAGTCGATCACTCCCTTACCCCCCGCCTTTTGTGTATTAAGGAATTAGCCAGAGCAGAGCAGGACCGAAAGCACGCTCCAGCAGCAGAAACCGGAATTTCTGGTTCACACTGCTAGAGTGCGCTCCTCCCCTGCCGTCCTCATCTGACTCAAGTGATTATGCTACTACAGGCTAATTCATTAATACATCCTGGGACCAACCACCGCAGTATACCATCTCCCCCTGCCTGTCTCTATGGCGGGACCGGGGGGAGATCAGGCTTTGGGGACGGAGGGGGAGTGGGAGAGTGGGCCCCCAACAGCGTGGGCCCCTGGACTTTGCCCGGGCTATAGTTACGCCCCTGCATTGGAGTATCAAAAGCAGCATTCAACATAGAGGCGTGTTCTATCAATAAAAGGTGTGTTCTCATATCTTCAAGCCCTCTTTGAAGGGATCTAATATTGTTCAATGGTAACACATAGGCTTTGTTTAATTGTCTGTATTTATATATTGTATGTTTTTATAACATTACTTTTCTCTAAATAAGCACTGCACACTTTTCTTATATTAAATCTAAAATGTAATAAGTGTCTGAGCTCTAATTGAACCTATTAATTTATTTGAGCTCTAATTAAACCTTTTTGAAGAGATTAACGGCATTTTCAGACACATTTTGCTACATTGGGATTTTATGTTAATTACATATTTTTGAGTAAACAGGGAACCAAGGACTCCAAAGGTTAAGACTACATTATTCTTGGTGGTGGAAGCAAAATTGAGGTGTAGTGTGACGCGTAGTGTAATTTTTCATGCCCTGCAGGAAAGTGAGTTAGCAGGGTAGCTGGAGGTTTTAACACCTTTCACATACATGAGTCACATGCACACAGGTGTGGAATGTGTGATACATACAATACATACATTATAATATTAACAATAACACAGTTGCAATGGTTTTTTTTATAAGATGATCATAACACACTGATAAACAGTACATACTGTATGTAAAAAGCATCAAGAGTTTCTGGGTCACAAGTATTTAAGCTGCTGGGTACACAGGACAGACAATGAAGCTCATTGGTAATAGGATACACATCCTTTCGCTTCTTTCCTGAAAACGTTACATCTTGAGGTTTCCTAATAAGATTTAGCATGTAGACCATGCACTATATTAGTAGCCCTTTTTTGTACATTGTATAATTTATTTATGTCAGTGTGGAGATATGATGTCCAGAACTGAAAGCAATAGTTTTGAGCGCAGATCCCCAGAGCTCTGTTAAATAACTTAACCTAAGCTAACGCCATGTCATGCCTTAACATGTACAGTATCTTCAAAGGTCAATAACGTAAAGTTAAGTCATCTTTTCAGCCAGAAACAGCATTGCGTTAAATAGAACGGCTGTTAGTGATAATTATATGTGAAAGAGGAATTCCCCCCTGACAGTGTATATCCACAAATGTCCATTAAGATTAACTTAACCCTTTAGTTAGTCTAGGTCATGCCTAAACTTGGCGTTACTCACAACCAGACCCAGATATAGCGCTTTTACAGGGTCTGGATGGGTCTGGATGGAAGTAAGGCTAAGACATACTTAAAATCACGTTATTGAAAGCCAAGTCAACGTTGAGCTACAAAAATGTGACTTTAAACCTATGCTAATGAGAAAAACAATGGCCGTTGTTCTTGCATATGTAGCCATGTCTAGGATTGGTGTACATATCTCTTTCTCATGTTGGCAGTAACCCTGGTAAGTGTGCAGGAGTGCCAGCATGCTATCAATGAGGTTTGCCCTCACACCCTGGTGAGGTGTCATATGTCCCCAAAGGAAGTGACAACATGCAGTGTGTTCCCACTCAGGATACAGGGCATGTTTGTTCTCCGGGGGGTAGCTCCTTGCAGCACTGCCTACCTCTGGCATCATGAACCTGCTATGTCTTCTAACTTTTTTCTTTCTCCTGGCATCATGGAGATGTTACTCCCTCTATCCACTACAAACTCCTCCATCCTTGCCCACACCCAACATCACCATACACCCTGGACTACTCAAAAGCCTTGCACTATCTACTGAATGTTGGTGGAGAACTCTAAAAACCAGCACACCAACCTCCGCACACTCAAATGGAAAACACCACAAATTTACAACTTGCAAACAACTACCCAAATTCCTACTCATACTATTACTCTCTTTAGCAGGTGATATTGAACCTAACCCAGGTCCTCCCATTTCAGCTCTGTCCCATGCCCCTGAGAATTCCACCTTTAAATTCCAAAAAGGTCTATCTGTCGCCCATATAAACATCCGGAGCCTGCTGCCCAAACTGGATGAACTAAGGGCATGGTGCCTTATGCATAAACCTAAAGCCATCGTTCTTACAGAAACATGGCTATCCTCTAAAACCCCAGATGCAAATATCGCCATTCAGGGATACTCCATTTTTAGGAGAGATAGGTCAAAGAGAGGAGGAGGGGTGTTATTTTATATTGCAGACACCTTACAATTTACACTGTTACATTGCCCACCAAGTCCACCCTCTTTTGAAACTCTAGTTGGCAAAATCTGCCTCCCCTTTTCTAAGCCCATCTTGCTTGCTGGCATCTACCGCCCCCCTTAAGCCCCTCTACAATCCATGACTGATATCACCCAATTTCTTGCCTCCATTTCCTCTCTGAATGAGAAGAGTGAGCTGCTAGTTCTAGGGGATTTCAACTTCAATTGGCTTGACCCTAAAAACCACAAAATCCAGATACAACTCAAGTCACTTAACCTATCGCAACTCATTTCCCAACCCACACGAATAAACCTGAAGTCGCATAACCATTCCTTGCTAGACTGGATTCTCTCCTCAAACCCCAGCAGAATCCAATCCTCTGGCATCCTTCCTGATATTTTCAGTGACCATGCAATAGTGTACTGTGTAAGGAAAATTAAACCGCCCCATTCAAGCCCTAAAGTTCTCCTCACTAGAACATTTAAAAACTTTAACCCACAACAGTTTCTGGATGACCTTACCAACTGCCCATGGCACAGAATCGATTTAATTCCCGACCCTGATTCTGCGCTCGACTATTTCCAATCCGAGTTCTTAAAACTCTGCGATACCCATGCTCCACTACGCAAAATAAGGGTACGGGGGGCCCACCTTCCATGGGTTACACCTGACCTTATAGCACTCTACCAGTTCAGGGATGCCTTGTGGAAAAGCTACAAAGTAACTGGCACTACCAAGGATCTCAATCACTACAGATGCCTGCGGAACGTGTGCACAAGGCAAACAAGGTATGCAAAAGCACAATATTACTCTGACAATCTCCACCAAAATACATCAAACCCAGCTAACTTCTGGAAGGTTATCAACAATATATTCCAGCCTCCTAACCATCAACAACCAAGTAATATCACTAAGGGGGATGTGAAAAAGAAAAAATGTGCACAAGCGCTAAAGACTAAAACACCAGTGTGACAATTGCAAAATATATATATATAAAGGCTGCCTAGTAATACTGTCAGTACTGACAGAGAAAGTGAAAGTGAAAACAAAGAAAAACCTGGCGCCAAAAGTTCATTGGATAATCCTGTACTCCTCAGGGGATCAGCACACTTGCTTGACAGGCCATATAGGGGAAAAAACACAAACAGACACAGATCATAGTGCAACACTGTAGGGTTAAAACAGGTCTACACTAATACACACACTGCACATATAACATAGAGACTCCTAGTGACTATAAAAACTATTTATTAAATAAAAAGAACTATGCCATAAATGGTTTGGACAAATGAGAACACCGCTGGTCATCCAGATATGAAAAATCAGAGCCCTACTTACAAGCAGCAAGGCAAATACAGGCAATGCAACAAAGAGTCTTCCGGCTGCTGCTGATGTCTTTGCAGAGATGTGATTCCTGCTGCACCGTGACTCTCGTGCTGACTCTCCCTCCAGGGGTTAACAGGAACAGTGGCAGTGTTGGAGGCCTGCTTGTGGGGCTCACAGCTCTCCTCCACGTGAGGCTGCTCTCCTCACTTCCTCCTCCGGTTACACAGGCTGTCTCAGCGTGCCTGCACGCGAGTGTGCACGTGCCCTTAAAGGGACAGTACAAACGTCCTGTATGCCAAGAACTAACGGCTGCAATGGGGCTCAAATGTGACCAAGTGTCCCAAAAAGTCCAATACCAAGCTCAAAGTGACTGTGTCACCTGCCCTACGCGTTTCGTGGATGTTACTCCACTTCCTCAGGGGCTACCTTTGTTGCATTGCCTGTATTTGCCTTGCTGCTTGTAAGTAGGGCTCTGATTTTTCATATCTGGATGACCAGCGGTGTTCTCATTTGTCCAAACCATTTATGGCATAGTTCTTTTTATTTAATAAATAGTTTTTATAGTCACTAGGAGTCTCTATGTTATATGTGCAGTGTGTGTATTAGTGTAGACCTGTTTTAACCCTACAGTGTTGCACTATGATCTGTGTCTGTTTATGTTTTTTCCCCTATATGGCCTGTCAAGCAAGTGTGCTGATCCCCTGAGGAGTACAGGATTATCCAATCACTAAGGGGGATATTACTCTGACAAACCCCACTGACATTGCAAATGCATTCAATGATTACTTTGTGGGGTGTGCCACTAACTTATTAGCGAAACGCAGCACAAACCCCAAACATGAATCTCATCCTGGGAGTATCCCTACAGTCCCACCCCCTCCCAACACTGCCCACAATTTTCAATTTAGCCCAGTATCTGAAGAGGAGATTACACAAGCGCTCCTCAAACTAAAACTAAGCAGCCAATGTGGACCCGACTTACTACAATCTAGGTTCCTACGACTTGGTGCCCCAGCCATTGCCAAACCAATTGCGTCCATAGTCAACTCTATCCTGTCTGCAGGCCATATCCCTAAGACCTGGAAAACTGCCAGAGTTGTCCCAATCTTCAAAAGTGGGGACAAAAACACTGTCTCAAACTACAGGCCAATCTCACTTCTCCCAATTCTATCCAAAGTTATGGAAAAATGTGTCCACTCCCAATTAAGCGATTTCTACACCAAGACAAATTTCCCTAGCCAATTCCAGTCTGGGTTTCGTCCCAAACACTCCACCGTAACTACCCTGCTAAAAGTTTGCAATGAAATCCAGTGTGGAATGGAACGGGGACAACTCACTGGTGCAGTATTCCTAGATTTTGCAAAGGCTTTTGACACAGTTGATCATGTTATCCTGCTTAACAAACTCCAGAGCTCTGGAATAGGGAAACATGCTTTAAACTGGTTTCAGTCCTACCTATCAGGAAGATCCCAACATGTGTCCATCTCAGGCTCTAACTCCAACCCCCTGGATATCACCTGTGGTGTACCGCAAGGCTCTGTTCTGGGGCCCCTACTCTTCTCAGTGTTCATTAATGATCTTCCCACAGCTTGTAAGGAAGCCTCAATACACATGTATGCAGATGACACAATCCTGTATGCACACAGCCATTGCCTCTCTGACCTTCAACACATACTTCAGTCTGACTTTTTGAGACTCGAAAACTGGATTTCCCAAAACAAACTGTTTTTAAACACTGACAAGACTGTAACAATGGTATTTGGGACCAAGACTAAATTTGTAAAGCTTCCAGTGACTGAGCTCCTGATTAGAACCAACGCTACCACCACCCTAACACCTGTCACTAGTTTTAAATACCTGGGCTTATGGTTTGACTCCCACTTAACATTCGGGATGCACATTGATACCCTGACAACCAAGACCTATGCCAAACTAGGGGTACTTTACAGGAACAAATCCTCCCTAAGTCTCCTGGTCAGAAAGCGTATTGCACAGCAGATGCTAATGCCAATTATTGACTATGGAGACATAGTATATGGCTCGGCTCCTCAAACCCACCTTAGCAAACTTGACACCCTCTACAATTCAATTTGTCGTTTTGTTCTCCAATGCAACTACAACACACATCACTGCGAAATGCTCAAAGAACTAGATTGGTCATCACTAGAGTCTAGGCGCAAAGTTCACCTTTCCTGTCTCACCCTCAAATACTTTCAGGGCAAGCTACCCAGCTACCTGAACAAGCTCCTCACCCCTACCACATGCAGTACCTATCACCTGAGATCAGACTCCAAAAGACTATTCATGGTCCCAAGACTCAACAAAGTATCCGGACGTTCCTCCTTCTCCTTCCGTGCACCCCAAAACTGGAACAACCTACCAGAGACTCTCATATCCACCACCAGCTTAAGTTCTTTCAAATCTAAGGCTGTCTCACACTTTAATCTGGTCTGTAACTGTTTCATACGCTCATAATATATATTTTCTTTAACTGTGCATGCAATGTCTTGTATATAATGTATACCTTGTTCATTTATGTAACTGTATTTGTAACCATGTATTATTTTGTTTTACTCTGTGCCCAGGACATACTTGAAAACGAGAGGTAACTCTCAATGTATTACTTCCTGGTAAAATATTTTATAAATAAATAATATAAGACACAGCACTGCCAAAAGATAGAAGTTCAGTTTCCTGTTGTTGAGCTGCTCAGTTCAGTGAGAGGCACGTGAAGGTCTGCAACAATGTTGCAGTGTCTCCTGCTAGCTGTGAGTCAGTGAGCATACGCAGCAGAGTTAGAGGAGCTGAGAGAGACAAAGCAGCTCAAGAGAAGAGCTGACAGAAGCCAGACAAGCTGGAGAATCTCTCTGAGCGTAGAGGTAGAAAGCAGATCTATTAGAGAAGGGACCTTCCTAATGGAGTGCTGCAAGGAGATGAGTGGCTGAGCTGTTATCTGTGAGGGGCAGCTTGCCCATACCAACCAGCAATAAAGATGCCCTGTTTGAATATACCTCCACTGTGTGAGTGTGAAGTTACTCAGCAGTGGAAGGCACCACCAAGAAGGAGTTCCTCACCAGGACCATCTCCCTGCGGAAGCACAGATCCTGATGAGGTGGAGGCGCTGCACTGGATATAGGTAGGACTCGCACACACTACCTCAGCTACCTGTCCTGATGACATCCCCTAATACCATCAAGCGGGAGACTCAGGAGCTCTGTTACTTGCAGGTGCACCACCATACACGATCACGTAATGGGGATAGGTTAGATTACCCGGGCCAATGTGAGATTGGGGGGGGGGGAAACCCGTTACAATTGGAGGCGCTGCTGAGATACCTGTTAACAGGACAGGCTTTTGCTAGGCACACAACAGGAAACAGGAAGAGTGTCTGCTGCCACTCTGTGCTGGAAAGGGAAAATCTAGGGGTAGTCAGGAGAATGAAAAACCTCGCAAAGCATGCCCTAGACTGACCCAAGGGGTTAGTGAGTCTGGAGCCGGGGGCTATAGCTGTCCTAGTCACCTTGAGGTAGCGCTAGGGGTAGGATGCCTGAAGGGATAGCCTGTTAACGTGGTCAGGAATTCTGGAGAGGATCTGCACTAGGCTAGCCAACAGGAGGTAGACGCCCAAGTACTGCATGGAAGAGCCAGAGTACTCTAGTCTCCATTCCAGATCACTTACCGAAGGGAGCACAGATTGGAGGAAGGAGATACAGTAGACACAGAAAGAGTGAGCCTAGCCTGAGGTAGTGCAAACACGAGTCAGATCTACGTTAGGTACACATGGTGGTGCACAAGGCATGGTTGTTGTATCGGTATGGCAGCTGCCCCGCAGAGAGGAGCTCCATGTACGATCAGAACGAACACAGTAATCCAATGGCGGCCGCAAGAATGGAGAATCCGCGCGGTGCGGAAGGTCCAAAATGGCGGACGGAGGCCGATGGAGAGAGCGCACATGGCGTGTGTGCGGGTGAAGAGCAAGCTACAGAAGCGACTTTTGTGAGCCTGCTATGGAGTGGTGCTAAAGCTGTGGCTGCGCCGTTTCTGTCCTGTCTGGGGTCTAGGGGCAATACCCCCGAGGATACTGAGGAGGACATTGTAGTGATGTGTGGAGAGCCTGTGGAAATTGAATGTCAGTCGGCATGCCAACGGTTAAATGCTACCTCAACATTCAAAGAGACTGATGGTGCGAATCAAAATGGCGGTTCCCGCTTCTCTGGGAGACCGCGTGGACCAGTTGCAGGAAATTCTGCAAATGCTAAAATTGCAGAATGTTGGCTGGGATTGGCGCCAAAGGAAAAACCCCACCCTGCGGTGAAGTTTGGCGCGAAAGCTGGAGCCGCGCCCTCAGGGACGGTGACGGACTCAGAGCCCCTCCTCGGTGATGTGAGTGACTCAGCGCAGAGCCAGAACCACTCCCTTATAGAGCATGCCCCTCCTTTACAGTCCACCAGGGGGAGCAAGCTCAGTGAACAGCGATCAGCAACCGCTGTTCATACTAAAGACAGTACAGAATGCAGAGAAGCACACCCGCAGTTGTATGGAGCCTGGCGATACAAAGGGGGGAAAATATCCTTTCTGGTGTGCCCGTGTCTACAAAAGAAATTGAACCTGACTGGTGGTATGGACTTTAACCATGTTAGGTTACCCATAAAATACCGGGTGGCCTGGGTGGATGGAGAGGGGTGCATAAGATGTGCTTGTGACCAGTGTGAATTCCCAGGTGACAAACCGACCTGGGGTCCCAAGTGTGCCTGCTGTGGGGCACAGTTCCTACAGCCTGTGCTGCTGCAGGCTACGGAACAGAAAGAACCATCGGCGGAGAAGAGCGTGACCGCAGTGGAGGTACCGGAGCACGCCAGCTTCGTACCAACAACCACTGGTTGTATCGCAGAAGAACCCGGTGACTACTTTGCGGAGGATCCGATCGTGATATCCTCCGAGGAAGAGGTGGAAGTCTCGTCGGTGGTGATGCGCCTACCGGCGGACCACTACAGCGGTGCGGTGAAAGAACCGGCACTTACCTGTGTCGCAGCAGAGCGGAGTCTCGTGTTGCCGGTACAGAGACAACCTGAGAGGCGGAGTCCCACGGCCGTGGTGACTTACAGCGCGGAAGGAGGAGAAGATTCCATCCCGAGCCGACGGAGCGGTGAGATACATCCTTACCCTCCACAGGCGCCGGTGGTGGCAACGGCGGAGACGGGCCTAGTCCAGGCCCGAGCGGAGCGGAGAGCAGAACCATCACTTCCGGCGGCGGATGTCGTTCTGGAGGAAGAGGTTCCGGTTGGGAACCCAACGCAAGATGGTGGCGAGTCCAGCGAGATGGCCGTGTCCTTTCGGCCAAGCAGCTGTACCAGGTTGCCTGGGTCCGAGAAGAGCCAGCAGGCCCTGCGGAAGCCTGGGAGTAAGGAGGCGAGTGAACCGGAGTGCCAGTCCGATGGTACCGGGCAAGGTAGCGAGAAGTTGCGGTTCGTAGCCCCGCGTATGCCGGCAGTGTTTCCCTATGCCCAACCCCCGGCCATAGTTAAAACCCCTGCCCCTGTCACTTTTTCCTATGGGTCCCAGTCTAGCCAAGGGTTTTCTGGGGAGTCCCGAGCCACTTCTGAAGAATGGAATGGGGAAAACTTGGACTGGGGCGAGTGTTTTACCTCTGATGAGGGATCGGGGAGGAAAATGGCTATGCAAAGAATGTTGTACTGCACTAATGATGACAGTTGTACTGTTGGGGTGGGATGTGATTCTAAGAGCATTGGGTCAAATTTTGGGTCTCCAGGAACTTTGGGAGTTTCATCTGGGGATTTGGGTAATGTTGCTCATATGGTGCCTATTGCCCGGGGAGCCCCCTATGTGCCCTCACTGTCAGAAAGAGTTATTAGGGATCGCCAAAAGTGGTTACTTTATTTTCACCATCCATGGGAGGGAGAAAGTAAGTTCGAAATGAGTACTCCTGATGAAGATAGGGGATATGGCACTGATGAAGAGGAAGGATTAGAAGAAGAAAATTGGGATCCTGGCGGGTTAGATGAGAAGTGGTGTAGTCAAGAGGGGATATGCTACATCTCCAGGAGATGCATTAGGGAGGTGTATGGGCATGATCCTTTCATTCCATTAGCATCCATGCCAGAATTATGGGCTGATTGTGGGTGTCCAGTATGTCACCCAGAGTGTTACCGCCTTGATGCTCTTAGCCCAGTGGACCATGCTGTACGCAAGCCACCATAAGAGGGTATAGGGGTACCAGTAATGGATACTACAGCAGGGGGTAATTCTGGTTGTTACACATCTACGTTAGGATGTGTCTGTTATTATGTTTATGAGAAAGGATATGTACTGTAATAATGTGTTGTTATGTTTTGCAGTGCTACCTGAAGGAAGGTTCCGCAAATTTAGGTTTCAAGCGAGGACGTTGGGGTTCCACCAGGGGGAGAATGTAGCCATGTCTAGGATTGGTGTACATATCTCTTTCTCATGTTGGCAGTAACCCTGGTAAGTGTGCAGGAGTGCCAGCATGCTATCAATGAGGTTTGCCCTCACACCCTGGTGAGGTGTCATATGTCCCCAAAGGAAGTGACAACATGCAGTGTGTTCCCACTCAGGATACAGGGCATGTTTGTTCTCCGGGGGGTGATATAAGACACAGCACTGCCTAAAGTTAGAAGTTCAGTTTCCTGTTGTTGAGCTGCTCAGTTCAGTGAGAGGCACGTGAAGGTCTGCAACAATGTTGCAGTGTCTCCTGCTAGCTGTGAGTCAGTGAGCATACGCAGCAGAGTTAGAGGAGCTGAGAGAGACAAAGCAGCTCAAGAGAAGAGCTGACAGCAGCCAGACAAGCTGGA
Source organism: Ascaphus truei (assembly GCF_040206685.1). Taxonomy (NCBI): domain Eukaryota; kingdom Metazoa; phylum Chordata; class Amphibia; order Anura; family Ascaphidae; genus Ascaphus; species Ascaphus truei. The sequence continues at coordinate 221,125,475 of NC_134487.1, forward strand.
GAATCTCTCTGAGAGTAGAGATAGAAAGCAGATCTATTAGAGAAGGGACCTTCCTAATGGAGTGCTGCAAGGAGATGAGTGGCTGAGCTGTTATCTGTGAGGGGCAGCTTGCCCATACCAACCAGCAATAAAGATGCCCTGTTTGAATATACCTCCACTGTGTGAGTGTGAAGTTACTCAGCAGTGGAAGGCACCACCAAGAAGGAGTTCCTCACCAGGACCATCTCCCTGCGGAAGCACAGATCCTGATGAGGTGGAGGCGCTGCACTGGATATAGGTAGGACTCGCACACACTACCTCAGCTACCTGTCCTGATGACATCCCCTAATACCATCAAGCGGGAGACTCAGGAGCTCTGTTACTTGCAGGTGCACCACCATACACGATCACGTAATGGGGATAGGTTAGATTACCCGGGCCAATGTGAGATTGGGGGGGGGGAAACCCGTTACACATATAATTAGTGTTATTGTCCTTGTCCTGAAACAGTATTCTCTATTTCTGTTCTCCCTGTTTCCTCCCCCCTTTTTTGCAGCTCTGCCTGCTAGCCCTTGATTTGGATGTAGCTTTCCCTGCAGCTATTACTCCTAGGGCAGGTGGGAATGGATACATTTAGATACTTCCCTATCCTCCAGCCTGCTAGGAATTGGTTGCCATGACAACCCCTTTATTCCCCTGGCTAAATTGACTTTTCCATACTCCCCTGTCTGTATTCACAGGTAGCTTAGCCCTGTCCCTATTCCTGTGTGACAAACATTACACACTTCCTTTTCCTTCCTGAACTGGCTGAATGAGTACTCCTATGCTACACACTCCTTGGCAAGGCCATTTAATTTTTACCTGCCTCTGATTACAAAGCACCCACACAGAGAAGCACTCTCTCACCACTCCATACCAGTGCCTGTATATGACTGATGCTTTCCCAATAAAGTGAAGAAAATATAGCAGGACTTGGTGTGCTTTGGAAAAGGGGCTGAGTTAAGCTATCTGGCCTCATTCACATCTTACACGTGACCCTGGTTCCAGAAAAGTTCTGTTACTGATTTCGGTAACGTGATGTTGTAAGCCATGATTTACAGCAGGCCTGCACAACATATGGCCCGCGGGCCGCATGCGGCCCATCTGGCGTCTCTGTGCGGCCTGCGATGACTCTGGCCGGGCGCCAGTTAATTAAATAAATTAAAAAAAAAGTTTAAAAAAATGGCGGCGATTCTTCCCTCCTCCCTCCCTCTCCCTCCCAGCCCCCTCCCTCTCCCTCCCAGCCCCCAGGTTTTGCGGTGCGCGGGGGCAGCAGCAGCATGAGGAGGATGCGGCAGCCGTGTTTTTTTTTTCTTCAATAGCAGGCTGCCGGGGAGGTCAGAGCATGCCGGGGGTGGGGCTTAGCACCGGGGAGTGAGGATGTGCTGAGCTGATCTAAGAGAGGTGTGTGGTTAGTGGTGTGTGTGGTGTGTGGTGTGTGGTGTGTGGTGTGTGTGTGTGTGTGTGAGAAAAATGGGCTGGTGGGGGGTGGGTGTGAAAAACAGGCTGATGGGGGGGTGGGTGTGAAAAACGGGCTGGTGGGGGGGTGGGTGTGAAAAATGGGCTGTTGGGGGGGTGGGCTGCTGACATGTTAGGGGGGGTGGGCTGCTGACATGTGAGGGGGGGGTGGGCTGCTGACATGTGATGGGGTGGGCTGCTGACATGTGAGGGGGTAGGCTGCTGACATGTGAGGGGGGGACAGGGCTGCTGACATGTGAGGGGCAGGGGGGGAAGTGATGTGAGGTGCAGGGGGGGGGGAGAGAGTGATGTGAGTTGCAGGGGGAGGGTGTGATGTGAGTTGCAGGGGGGGAGAGAGTGTCATATTGAGGGGAGGGGGAAAGAGTGTCATATTGAGGGGAGGGGGAAAGAGTGTCATATTGAGGGGAGGGGGAGAGGGTCATATTGAGGAGAGGGGGAGAGTGTCATATTGAGGGGAGGGGGAGAGTCATATTCAGGGGAGGGGGAGAGTGTGTCATATTGAGGGGAGGGGGAGAGAGACATATTGAGGGGAGGGGGAGAGAGTGTCATTAAGGGGAGGGGGAGAGAGTGTCATATTGAGGGAAGAGAGACATGGGGGGATGCTGACATGGAATGGGCTGGGGGGATGTGGAGGGGGGTATTGTATGTTTGATGTGGAGGGGGGTATTGTGTGTTTGATGTGGAGGGGGGTATTGTGTGGGTGAGGAGGAGAGATGGGGTATTGTGTGGGTGAGGGGAAGAGATGGGGGTATGAGAGATAGATGGGGAGTATCGTAAAGATTGATAGTGAGGGGTTCTGGGGGAGATATGAGGATGAGGATGAGGATGAGGATGAGGATGATGATGATGATGATGATGATGATGATGATGATGATGATGATGATGATGATGATGATGATGATGATGATGATGATGATGATGATGGAGAGGTGCTGGAGGAGAGATGATGATGATTTAACCTGTGTGGCCCAATTTTTTTTTTCCTTGGAGCAGTTCGGCCCATCTCACTTTACGAGTTGGGCAGGCCTGATTTACAGTAACAGAGCTCTGTGGATTTGGTCCTACAGTAGGTTAGGTGTTTTCCAATGATGTAAACAGTGGTAACACTACCTCTATCTTTCTTGCTGCTAATACCCCCAATATCTCCCTTTGGCTTTCACTCTCGTATACACATACGTATCAATTTAAATTAAAATCTGTGTTGACTAAACAATATAAACATATCTCTTTGAAAGCGTTTTTTTTGACTATCATTAACAATGTACTGAACAATTATACACTGCACTACAATACATTATCCAAATGCACCTATCAATTAGTTAATTGTAAGTATGTTTTTACATCATTTATTGCTTCCAAATGTAATTTTTTATTTAATAGTTATTCCTCATCTAGCATGAAGTTGATCATTCTGGATATTTTAATTGAATATTAGGGACACAGAAGTACGCAGAGGGCCCACAATTGCTTAACTTTCTTCAAGACAAGTTCTTTTTGCAATACTTTTATTATATGGGCTACATTGGTTTGAGTGTCTGTATAAAGCAGTGGTGCGCAAACTGGGGGCGGGAGATTTTACTGGGGGGGTGTGGGCAGTTACAGGGGCCCCGCACTCTTCCCCATGGCATTTAAATTAAATGTCGGTGGAGGCGTGAGGCCTCTGTAACTTACTAACCTGCTGCCAGCCGGGTCTTTGGCGACACATCGCCATGGCAACGCAGCGTCAAATGCCGCCGCGGGTCATGCCGTGACATCACATGACCCCCGCACGCCGGAATGGAAGGTATGGGGGGCGCGAGCACAGGGGGGGAGTAGGCAGGGTGGGGCGCAGCAGTAATAGTTTGCGCACCCCTGGTTTAAAGTACTAGGCAGTCATGTTTTTCTCGCCAAAAGCAACAACAACAACTATCTGCAGAACCATTGGCTCATGGAAATGCTGTAAGAATTACATGACAGTTCAGAAAAAAAGAACAAAGAACCTGAAATAAATTGAAAACTGAAAATCAGAGATTGTTGCTTTGATTTAAAAAATTCCATAAATATGTATATTTTGACTTTCAATTACACAAAACTGTAATGTAAACGTACCCTGAAAAAAAAACAATAGTAGAGATTTTCTTTTCAACAATCAAAAGGAAGCCATCTTGCATTTATGATGTCACTTGTGAGTCTCAAGTGTCTATATTCCTCAGCAGCCCATTTTAGTTTTGTTCATGTTTCATAGTATCAGGTAAGGAGAGGACTAGTAAATTCATAGTTTATTAGTGAGAAATCGTAATATGCAGCTTCTCTGATGATTGCATTGTAAAAATTGACTTCAGAAATGGAAGATGGCTTGTGATACCTGGGAAGAAATTAATGCAAAGCAATACAAAATCTACCGCATATCACACACTTGATTTGAAATGTAATTAGAATAGCTCTAAAAGTGTCTATGCATAATTTAACAATTCGAGGCTACATTTTAGAACAAGTGGAAGTTTCAATTCACATGATTGTTTCACTAGCAGTAGCCAGAGTTGACAATGAACTGTCTTACGGACAATGTAATAGTTAAAAAGTGTAATAACTTATCATGGACCAGAACCATAATCTGTTTGTTTCTGGGTTAGGCTGTGGGTATGGTCAGCGTTTGGCGCTGACCCGCGCTCACGCTTGGCAGTGAGCCCCTGCAGACGCAATGAAAGCGGCTTTAGCAGGGGCTCTCGCACGCTTCTGCAGGCGTGCAGAAGTGTAGCCGACAATTTTTTTTTAGTTTAAGCGCTCACGGGAGCGGAGGGCCTGTCACGTGAGCGGTTGGCCCAATGAGGGTGAACCAGCTCCGTGACGTCACTGGCCCGCCCCCCAGACACCCCCCGGACTGCACGCAAACTAAAGCCAGGTCCCTCAGCCTCCGCGCGCCTCCGAAAGGCTGAAGTCTCTATGGACTCAGCTTTAGGTAGCAAAACATTGCTGATTTCTCTAGGGATGACTGAATAAGGATATACTCGAACACATGCTTGCCAATTACAAAGAAATCTAAATTATTTTGTTCTATCACTTTCCACTTAGCAGTAAGCACAGCTGTCATAAACCACTTGTGACAGTTTTTATTGGTATTTATTGTCCTGCAAGGCTATTTAATAACAATAACAGCATTACTCACTGGATGACTTCATAACATAATAAAACTTTACACTAGCATTTGCCTCTGCAATAAATTCTGCTTCAAAATTCTAATTCCTTCAAACAACTGAGGAGGGATTATATTTGCAAAATAAATGGGAAATAAATTATGCTTGAAAAGTCAAAATAAAAAGAGGATTTTGCAAGGTCACTGACAGTGCCTAAGTGTGAATAATTCAGGTGCCAAGTTTGTAGGACTGGTTATGAGCTGCCACAATTCTCTCTGGGGTTCTCTTGATGTGTAGACCTGATATAGAATGTCTATTAGAGATGCAGTAAAGTGGAAGCAATCAGCCATTTAACATTTTCTCTGATATTTTGAATTAAATGATAATAACTAAATAATGAGACTGCACTGATGTTCACGATTTCATCTATACAGGCAATGCCTTTCTGTTAATGATGACTGCTGGTTTTACACTTAGTTAGCAATCCATAAAAGCGCACTTCTTAATTAATATTTGAAATGCATTAAATCATCAGCGTGTGTTACAGGAAACATTAGACCTAGCAATAAAGGCGCACACAGCTGCAAAGAGATGTGTGTTAGAAGCCCTGGTTTCTGTTCAAATTGGTCATTTTAAAAGGAAATGGAGCTTGCAAAATGATAAAATATGCCCGTTATTTTTATTTATTTTTAATTTCAATCTGCTTGTGTCCTAAGGAGGGTACAAGCAGGGCCGCCAACAGGGTGGGGACAGAGAGCACTGGCGTCCCGGGCCCCGTGAGCCAGGGGGGCCGGCTGTCTGGGCCCCCTGCGCGGCCATGCCCGTTAAATTTAAAAAAAAAAAGTGATTTTTTTTTTTAAATGGCAGCGATTTTCCCTCGCGCATGCGCAGGGCAAGCAGGGTATCCGTCCTGCTCCCTGTGGGCCCGGAGGAAGAAAAGGGAAAAAGTGCGCAGCTAATTAAACAAATAAACAATATTGATCTACTAACAGTGAGTAGTAAATTAGAGCAATATTACCCTCAACCTAGAAGTAATTATACATACAATGACTGTGCAAACAATGTAACGGCTGCAGCTGTAATGGGTCAGGGTGGCTCAGCACTCCAACAAAGCTAGAACAGAATGGAAACAAAAACCAGCGCAAAACCGCATGGTGAAGTATATCAAAATTATAATTTGATTTGTATAAAAGGTGAGTATTAGGCGTACATCAGGTAAAGAGAACAAACGCATTGAGTACATATAGCACACGAGGTTACCACACCGCAGATTGTATCAAGGGTCACTGGCAATCACAGGTGAATCAACTCGTAAGATCAGCTTCACGTCTTCTGTAGAAGGTGCTACTGGAACCCCGTCTGTCTGGTGGTCTCGATCTCATCAAGGGAGTCCTCCTCTCCGGGAAACCGGCATGCGTGCGCGCACACTGCAGGATCGCGTTGCCGTCAGATGACGTCACAGCGCCAGGGATGGAAGTCACTTCCGCACACGTGGTGTGTGGGTTAGTCCAACAGGAACAGAGTCCCGATCTCGTTAAAGTGATATAAGCACAGCTAAAGTCGCAGGTTCAATGGTTCAGTCACCAAGAATAATGGGCTAAAAGATCGTAATATTGGAACTGTATTATCCTACATATAATATAATACAGTTCCAATATTACGATCTTTTAGCCCATTATTCTTGGTGACTGAACCATTGAGCCTGCGACTTTAGCTGTGCTTATATCACTTTAACGAGATCGGGACTCTGTTCCTGTTGGACGTGTGCAGAAGTGACTTCCATCCCTGGCGCTGTGACGTCATCTGACGGCGACGCGATCCTGCAGTGTGCGCGCACGCATGCCGGTTTCCCGGAGAGGAGGACTCCCTTGATGAGATCGAGACCACCAGACAGACGGGGTTCCAGTAGCACCTTCTACAGAAGACGTGAAGCTGATCTTACGAGTTGATTCACCTGTGATTGCCAGTGACCCTGGATACAATCTGCGGTGTGGTAACCTCTTGTGCTATATGTACTCAATGCGTTTGTTCTCTTTACCTGATGTACGCCTAATACTCACCTTTTATACAAATCAAATTAGTATTTTGATATACTTCACCATGCGGTTTTGCGCTGGTTTTTGTTTCCTCCCTGTGGGCCCGCCCAATCACCCCTCGCTCCCACCCCTCCGCTCCCAACGTGGGATGGAGGGGAAGTGCCATGAGCTTCCCGCGCGCGCGAACACAAATTCTCCCGCGCGCGCCCACTCAACTTCTCCCACACGTGCGCGCCCCAACCCAACTTCTCCCGCACGCCCCAACCCAAAGACACCCATGCGCGCCTCCTGCCCTGGGCAACAACCGCGGAATTAGCCCGCCAGTCTCAAAAGCCGCCCACCTCTGTTGCGCCCCCTGAGACCACCTCCCGCGCCCCCCCTGAGTCCACCTCCCGCGCCAGGCAGTTGCAGCGGGGATATTGGGGGCAGAGGGGGAAGCGACCTGCGGGCAAGGAAGAAGGAAGCAGCACCAGCACCAACCCGGTCAAGGTAAGTCACCCAGTCACTGTCACCCACCCAGTTACTCAAAAGTCACTGTCACCCACCCAGTCACTGTCACCCACCCAGTTACTGTCACCCACCCAGTCACTGTCACCCAGTCACTGCCACCCTCCAACCCAGTTACTGTCACCCACCCAGTGTCACTCAACCCACTGAGTCACTGTCACCCAATCACTGTCACCCAGTCACTCTCACCCATCCACCCAGTCCCTCTAACCCACCCACCCAGTCAGTCACTGTCACCCACCCAGTCAGTCACTATCACCCAGTCACTGTCACCCACCCAGTCAGTCACTGTCACCCAGTCACCATCACCCACCCACCCACCCACCGTCACCCACCCACCCACTGTCACCCACCCACCGTCACCCACCCACCAAGTCACTGTCACCCACCCAGTCACACAGTCACTAACCCGCCAAGTCACCCAGTCACTAACCCGCCAAGTCACCCAGTCACTAAAAGTCACCCACCCAGTCAAGTCACCAACCCACCCAGTCACCAACCCAAACCCACACAACCAAGTCAAACCCGAACCCACCCGCCAACCCACCCACCCAGTCACTCACCCGCCCAGTCACTCACTCGCCCAGTCACTCACTCGCCCAGTCACTCACTCGCCCAGTCACTCACTCACCCACTCACATACCCAGTCACTCACTCGCCCAGTCACTCACCCACCCAGTCACTCACCCACCCAGTCACTCACCCACCCAGTCACTCACCCACCCAGTCACTCACCCACTCACCCACCCAGTCACTCACCCACCCCGTCACTCACCCACCTAGTCACTCACCCAACTAGTCACTCACCCAACCAGTCACTCACCCAGTCACTCACCCACCCAGTCACTCACCCACCCACCCAGTCACCCACCCAGTCACCCACCCAGTCACTCACTCACCCAGTCACTCACTCACCCAGTCACTCACCCACTCACTCGCCCAGACACTCACTTGCCCAGTCTCTTACTCACCCACCCAGTCACTCACCCAGTCACTCACTCACCCAGTCACTCACTCACCCAGTCACTCACCCAGTCACTCACTCACCCAGTCACTCACCCACCCAGTCACTCACCCACCCAGTCACCCACCCACCCAGTCACCCACCCACCCCATCACTCACCCACCCCGTCACTCACCCAGTGACTCACTCACCCAGTCACTCACCCACCCAGTCACTCACCCACCCAGTCACTCACCCAGTCACTCACCCACCCAGTCACTCACCCACCCAGGCAGTCACCTGACTTTTGTTGAAAATATAAAAATAAACAGGTTACATTGCAATGCTTTTTCCGTATTACAATAAGAAAACCGTTGAGTAAAAGTTCCGTGCTAAATATTTTTTTGGGTGGTAGGTGCGCTATGGGTTTGGGGGGAGAGGTGTGTGCTATGGGTTGGGGGGGGGGGGCTGCTCCTTTCATTTGTCCTGGGCCCCATGATTTCTGTTGGTGGCCCTGGGTACAAGCCCTGAGTTGTGTAGTGATTTCAAACTACTGCAAAACAAATAAGTAAGTGGCTGTCTGCAGTTTCTTTGTGGCTGCAGTTTATATGTGAGTGTGTCAGTAGCAGTTTGTGTGTGCTGTGGTATATCTGAGGAGAGGTGCTGTGTGTGTGTGTATAGAGCTCCAGTGTGTGTGTGTCAGTGTGAGCAGCAGTGTTTATGGGTGTAGCATGTCTGTGTAGCAGCAGTTTGTGTGTGTGTGTGTAGAGGTGCTGTGTTGTGTGTAGAGGTGCTGAGTATAGAGGTGCAGTGTTGTGTGTGTGTATGTTGTGTGTGTAGAGGTGCTGTGTTGTGTATAGAGGTGCAGTGTTGTGTGGGGGGGGTGTAGAGGTGCTGTGTTGTGTGTAGAGGTGGGGGGGAGTGCAAAGTTTAGTAAGTGGCTGCATTTTTTATTGTGGCTGCAGTGTGTGTGTGTGTGTGTGTGTGTGTGTGTGTGTGTGTGTGTGTGTGTGTGTGTGTGTGTGTGTGTGTGTGTGTGTGTGTGTGTGTGTGTGTGTGTGTGTTGTATGTGTAGCAGCAGTTTGTGTGTGTGTAGAGCTGATGTGTGTGTGTATAGAACTCCAGTGTGTGTGTGTCAGTGTCAGCAGCAGTGTTTATGGGTGTAGCGTGTGTGTAGAGCTGCTTTGTTGTTTGTGTGTAGAGCTGCTGTGTTGTGTGTGTGTAGAGCTGCTGTGTTGTGTGTGTGTGGAGCTGCTGTGTTGTGTGTGTGTGTGTGTAGAGCTGCTGTGTTGTGTGTGTAGAGCTGCTGTGTTGTGAGTGTAGAGGAGATGCTGTGTTGTGTGTCTAGAGCTCCAGTGTGTGTGTGTGTGTGTGTGTGTGTGTGTGTGTGTGTGTGTGTGTGTGTGTGTGTGTGTGTGTGTGTGTGTGTGTGTGTGTGTAGCAGCAGTTTGTGTGTGTTGAGCTGCTGTGTGTGTGTGTACACAGAGGAGGCGGCAGTGTGTGGATATAGATATCTGCAGTGTAAGCGTATAAAGAGGTGGTGTGTTGTGTGTCTAGAGCTCCAGTGTGTGTGTGTGTGTGTGTGTGTGTGTGTGTGTGTGTGTGTGTGTGTGTGTGTGTGTGTGTGTGTGTGTGTGTGTGTGTGTGTGTGTGTAGCAGCAGTTTGTGTGTGTTGAGCTGCTGTGTGTGTGTGTACACAGAGGAGGCGGCAGTGTGTGGATATAGATATCTGCAGTGTAAGCGTATAAAGAGGTGGTTTAATGTATTTACCATTTTATTTTAATAAAAAAATCTATTTAACTATACAAAAGTGTCTTATTTATGAAAAAAGTCTACATTTAGCCTATAATAGTAATTATTACTTAATAAATATGAGTAAGCATGCAGTGCAGATTTGACGTCTCATAAGCTTTAGCCCTCTTGCTCTAGATCCAGCAATGTTCTAGGCCACTCTGGCATTGGAGGGATTAATTTGTCACTCTTTCTGAACTAGAGACTAGACTTTCATTCTAAACTGTATACTTTATGTAGAAAATAAACAAATTAAAAAAACTTGAGTTTTATTGTGCAAGGGAATAAGGGACAATAGATAATGCCTGAATATCTCCCTACTGTTCACAAAGCGGTTATGAAAACACTTGCTCTGCAATTAAATTCATTTCACAACTTAATGTTTAATTTATATCAAGTCCGTTTTCATTCTAATCGAAATACTCTTCTTGGAATGTACAGAAAAGGTAACCAAAAATGACATATAATATAGACACACTGTTGGAATCATAAATGCATTCGGTAACTATAAAATCATTTAAGGAAAGGAAAACAAAACTGCTTCTACCCACAGAACTGCATGAACTATGTTGAATTTTAGATGCTCGGTATCACACTTTGTATGCAGTAGCAATGCAATGGTGTACAGTATTATTATATATTACTAAAATCCTTTCATACACATATCTTATAGTACATACTCATTTTTGGTAAAAGACCACCAGCTCTATTTGCACTCTTTAAAGAAACAAATAAAAACACCACTTGGATCACATTCACGTCTCGGATAAATCTAAGGAAATATTTAACATAAAGAAAAACAAACAATTTCTTCAAAGTGCAGGTCTCCTTTAAGATAGAGAAACAAATTAGAGCTCTACTCACAAGTTAATAATGCAATTCTCCATTTAATGTGACAGCCAAGAACAGTGGAAAGACAGCGTTTCAGGTCCCATATGGACCTTTCATCAGAACGTAAGTAGCTCTGGAAGTAGGGGGTCTCCAGGGCTGAAATTCATGGGGTTCATTAGCTCTGGAGGCACCCTGCTTCAATGCTATATAAAAAATTGCAAAATAATAAGCCAGCTTGGATTCTTCTTTAAGGATATACCTGGTCCAGAACAGGGGCCCCAATCAGTGGCTCAGTCAGAATGACTGAGCCACTGATTGAGCCACCTATGCTGAAGCAGGGATATCCCTAATGCCTGGCCTGTTGGTAGCTCTTAAGGACTGAAGGTGGCCACCCCTAGCATAAATGAAGTATGATAAACAGTCCCACCTCTGTCCCTTTCAAGGTACTGGGACATTTTAGCATTACTAACAACAAAATCCTTTTAATGAAAAAAACGAAGTATACAGTTACAGATGTAAGAACATTTACTGTCCTTGCAGGTATGGAAAAAAAATGAGAAAATCCGAGGCCCAATCGCGGCCCCTCTGCAGTCACAAGAACGGCAAGTGTTGCGGCCTGCAAGGATTAATGCTGCGGTGATCCATGCTTTTGAATGGGACCCCTTAGCATTAATCCTTTGCTTGAATGTGCCGTCTGCAGGGAGAGAATACCGGTTCTCACCTTTTAGATGAGCTTTGCATCTATCTTTAAATCTCCTCACCTGCAGCCGTGTCCCTACAGTGCTGGAGGTATGTGTTTTTCTCACGAGGGGGAGGCTACATGGCCATATTTGGTCATCTACATCATCAAGAGGGCTGGTCAGTGTTACGTGTTCTGCCCAGCCCCCTTGAAGATGTAGATGAGCAAATATGGCCATATAGCCTCACCCTTGGATGTAGAGACCCATATAAGGGCATCTATGTCATCCAGGGGCAGGAAAGACAGCCCTGCATTTTACCTTCAGTGCTGCGGGGTCATGGCTGCAGATGGCTCCGCAGATCATCTAAAAGGTGAGTACTGGTATTCTCTCCCTCCCGATGGGCCAAAAGGATTAACGCTGCGGGGTCTCATTCAGAAGCATGGAAGCCCGCAAAGCTAATCCTTCTGGGATTACAGTTTACAGACCTCGCGGCCACGAGAACTGAATCCACACTGTAGCTGCATTGCAACAGTGAACATCACGGTCCCAAAGACAGGAAGTCTTGCTACATATGTACCAATAAAAGAAATCCAGATTTTCTACAAGGAGGAATTGTTTGTGCAAATACTGTTCAATGTAATTTGCTATAGGTGCAGCTCTCAATTAAAACTAGACCAGGAATAAAATTGTCCCTTCTATTATTTCCCTTATTACAATTAATAGATACATGAGTTGTACATCTGTACATTGATTTATTTTTTTGAAACTTTCACATTTTTCTTACACTACAGTAGGATGCTCATCTATGAACAGAATCAATATACATGGAGTAAAAGCTTATTGATGTACAGTAATAAACAAATGAGATAGCCACTGTACTGAATATACTTACAGCAAATTCATTTTCAGGATCAATGGACCCCTTCCTGACAGGTCTTGAATAGTGGAATCTTTGCACGTAATTCGACTTGTAAAAACTGAAAGATTTAGAGGACAATCATGTAAAATGAACAGCATAACAAGAACAGTTTGATATCGGTCTCCAGGGCAATATTGTATTCAATATGAATGCTTTAATGCATAATAAAGTCCATAAATCCTTTTTTTATACATACTGTAGTCATACTTCTATAGGCAAAGTGTATGTAAATTCATTGAAAGTGTCCACCTGGAAAGCTGATACAGTACATTTAGGTATAAGAGAATAATGCATACGATTACTTTTCACATTCTATCTCTTTGTATTTTAGCCTATTTAACTCCTGCCAGAAAACCATAAAAATACAAAAACTACCATTTTTATTGCATGGTGTTATGTTACAAGTTATATGTAATGGCATAGAAAATCAATTTGCGTATTTCTGTCTAAACCCGTCGTTTTTTTTAAAACTTACAAAAATAAAATCTGTGGTTACATTTTAAGAATTGTACCTCCATATTTTTCTCTTCTCAATTATACCCATCAATAAATAAATATCATTATTTCAGTTTCTGTGATTGTTTTGTAACGAGCATAAACAATGACAGAACGTGGATAGATGAGAATGTTCAAAGGACACATATACAGTACAGTAAGAAACCATGAATACGGATGTGTTAGGCAGGTACAGTGGTGTGAAAAAGAAAGTACACCCTCTTTGAATTCTATGTTTTTTCATATCTGGACATAATAACAATAATCTGTTCCTTAGCAGGTTTTAAAATGAGGTAAATACAACCTCAGATGAACAACAACACATGACATATTACACCGTGTCATGATTTATTTAACAAAAATAAAGCCAAAATGGAGAAGCTATGTATGAAAAACTAAGTACACCCTTATTGCTTCTATAGGATTTAAGATGTTAAGTAGCAGACAGGTGCGGCTAATCAAATGCCCTTGATTAATTGATCATCAGCAAGTGTGACCACCTCTATAAAAGCTGACGTTTTAGCAGTTTGCTGGTCTGGAGCATTCAGGTGTGTTAACAAAATGCCAAGGAGGAAAGACATCAGCAATGATCTTAGAGAAGCAATTGTTGCTGCCCATCAATCTGGGAAGGGTTATAAGGCCATTTCCAAACAATTTAAACTCCATCATTCTACAGTGAGAAAGATTATTCAAAAGTGGAAAACATTCAAGACAGTTGCCAATCTTCCCAGGAGTGGACGTCTCAGCAAATTCACCCCAAGGTCAGAGCGTGCAATGCTCAGAGAAATTGCAAAACAACCAAGAGTTACATCTCAGACTCTACAGGCCTCAGTTAGCATGTTAAATGTTAAAGTTCATGACAGTACAATTAGAAAAAGACTGAACAAGTATGGTTTGTTTGGAAGGGTTGCCAGGAGAAAGCCTCTTCTCTCTAAAAAGAACCTGGCAGCACGGCTTAGGTTTGCAAAGTTGCATCTGAACAAACCACAAGACTTCTAGAACAATGTCCTTTGGAAAGACAAGACCAAAGTGGAGATGTTTGGCTATAATGCACAGTGCCACGTTTGGCAAAAAACAAACACAACATATCAGCACAAACACCTCATGCCAACTGTCAAGCACGGTGGTGGAGAGGTGATGATTTGGGCTTGTTTTGCAGCCACAAGAGAACCTTGCAGTCATTGAGTCGACCATGAACTCCTCGGTATACCAAAGTATTCTAGAGTCAAATGAGAGGCCATCTGTCCGACAGCTAAAGCTTGGACAAAATTGGGTCATGCAACAGGACAATGATCCCAAGCACACCAGCAAATCTACAACCGAATGGCTGAAAAAGAAAAGAATCAAGGTGTTGCAATGGCCCAATCAAAGTCCAGACCTCAACCCGATTGAAATGCTGTGGCTGGACCTTAAGAGAGCTGTGCATAAACAAATGCCCACAAAACTCAATGAACTGAAGCAACGTTGTAAAGAAGAGTGGGCCAAAATTCCTCCACAACGATGTGAGAAACTGATAAAGTCATAGAGAAAACGATTACTTCAAGTTATTGCTGCTAAAGGTGGTTCTACAAGCTATTGAATCATAACGTATACTTAGTTTTCACACATGGCTTCTCCATTTTGGCTTTATTTTTGTTAAATCATAACACAGAGTAATATGCCATGTGTTGTTGTTCATCTGAGGTTTTATTTACCTAATTTTAAGACCTGCTAAGGAACAGATGATTGTTATTATGTCCTGATATGTAAAACCATAGAATTCAAAGAGGGTGTACTTTCTTTTTCACACCACTGTATGTGCTCATACTGTATTTATTACTCTAATTGTAGTTTGAGACCGGACATGACAACCATAAGTATAATGGAATTAACAATTTATACTTTCTTTAGAGGCTTATTTGAGGAATGCAATGAATAGATAATTTTCCAGAAATTAACATTTTGCAACAATATTTCTATGAAAAAGTAAACTTAAAACGACTTTACTGCAATATTTTGAAATGGAATATGTTGCCAGTATGACCAGTTAAAAGTAAAACTGAGATATATATATATGCATATATACACATATAGACACACACACACACACACACACACACACACACACACACACACACACACACACACACACACACACCACACACACACACACACACACACACACACACACACACACACACACACACCTAAGTGGGATGCACCTTTAGCATTAGATGGTGCCTATTCATTAATATGCATTTTTCATTAAATCATTTTAACAATCCCAAACAAAAGCAGCAATTATTGTGTATAGTATTGTGTGATGTTTATTGAGCTTTTCATGATTTGTGTTTCAAGCCTAAACTTGCAAGTATATATTAAATTATACATCAAAAATACATTTAAATTATTGAAAACCTTTGTACTCCTCGATTCCTTGCCCCTTCCTTAAAACCCACAACCTGTCCATAAACAGCTCAACTGGGTTCAAATGGCCATAGCTTTTATTAAACATCACAACACATACATACAGTATACAATAACCATGGACTTTGTCAGCATGAAGCCCCAAAAACTGTAACCCGTTAATGCTCACTGCTGCTCCCAGTGATGTAGCTCATGTCTAATAACTAGGGTCCCTTTTAGGATATACCCTCAGGTCTACCTGGCCCAGAGCGAAGACTGTCTCCCCTAACCACTATTAACATTCAATAAACCACCACCTGGGCAAAACTGACCCATTCGCATCCCTCCAGCTGTGACAATTAAATACAAACACCCAACATCAAACAGTTTCATGTTTTAGATTTTTTCGGCTCCTTTTAAAAAAAAAAAAAATTTTCTTACATTAATATATACATTCATATGTATATAATACAAATAACTTAATTTAAACTTAAACTAAATTGACCCAACAATCCATAATTAATCACTGTTACCCTCATACGCAGGATTCTTTTGTGAGATGCCCAGAATGAGGGAGAGGGTAAGCAGGAGACTAGCGTCCCTTCAAATAGCCTCCCACAAAATCCCTGTTCTTCCTGCTTTGTCCCTCACCTCCCTAACTAATCAAGGAGCACTCATACCACCGGTCGTGACACCATTCCCTTATATGTCAGGGTTAACTTATTATTTCAACTCCACCCAGGGCTGCCAACTAGGATTGCCAGGTGGCTTCTCCAAAAATAATGGACACAATAGTAAAAGATGCGACCCCCACCCCCCAATACATATAAAAATATACACCCACCCAATACATATAAAAATATACAATTTGAGAAAGAGAGAGAAAGCGCTAATGTCCCAAAATAAATTTCATATAGTGTGTTAACAGACCAAAATACATCTTGTGAGTATGGATAGTATGGAATATACAATTGTTCAGAAACCTGATTCCAAGTCCAGCAGCCAACGTCCTTATAGAGGGGATTTCCATATCCCTCCCAACAATAGTCAGACAAAAAAGTGGACGTATGTGGCGCTTAGGCGGGCAGGTTTTGTAGAAAGGAAATAATCACTAGCAAATGTCCCGTAGCAACACAGATTTTAAAGCTCGTTTTGTACTGAGCTTTACTTGAGCGATGTTCTGTTCGATATTTGGATGATGGATTTGCTGCTTCTGCTTCTCACACAGAGGTCTGCTGCATAAGCGGCAATGTTTTCAAGCAATGGAATAAAATGCTTTCCAGCAACAATGTCTCTCTCCACGCTCCGGTCACTCTGCATACTACCAGGGAGCCACGGGGTTCTCATTACATCAATCGTGTGCACCTGCCTTGCCCAAGGAACTACCTCTTCTGTGTGCGGAGTGGCTGGAGCGCGGAGCGAGCCAAGGCCACTGGCTGCAGGGGGAGTGGCAGTGGGGGGCGGGGGGAAGGTCAGAGCCACCAACCCTCCCTGCAGGCTTCTCACTGTCTGTCCCACACTGAGGTGTCTGATGCTGACACGCGCCGGGCCTCCCTCTCATGCCGGAAGTTGAGCCCAGCTGACTTCCGGCATTGACGTCAGAGAGACCTGGCACGTGTCAGCAACAGACACCACAGTGTGAGACAGAGAGGAAGAGAGAAGCCTGGCAACTGCTCTGACCGGTCCCAACCCCTCCCTCGCCCCTCTGCAGCCATCCTACTTTCCGAGAGAGGTAATACAGGACACATTTAATGAGCCGGCAAAGCTGGTTCACGGCAAAACGCGTAGCTCTTTTCCGGTCCACACAAGGCTTCCGGATTTCAGGGGTCCATTGGGAAACCCTGACTAAGGTAGAATTTGGCATTTATCATTGTTACTATCACTTCACTGTAAGAGAGTTAGCGCCTGAGTTTTTTCATCTTTCTAATACAGGACATATACATGTTCGGTATTACCTTTAATTTTATATTGGACGCAGGGGCAAAATACCGGGCTGTCCGGTCCAAAACCGGACACCAGGCAACCCTGCTGCCAACAGATTTCCTGGGGCTCAGGGCCCCAGGAAATCTGCCTCTGGTTGCCACTGCCGCGGCTGGGCCCTGGTTCTCCCCAGCTGCTGCCTCCTCTTCCCACACTGTACTCTCTCTGGAAGCTGGGTGCACCCGAATGTTAGGGTGCACCCAGCTTGCGGGGTGCACCGGTGGCAGAGAGAGGATGATGTGGGAAGAGGAGGCAGCAGCTGGGGGATGGCCAGGGCCTGGCAGCTGGATGGAGAAGTTAGGTCCGGTCCAACTTCCTGCGCCGGCCAGCCCTCCCACAACCACCGGGCCCGGGACACTTGTCCTGGCTCTCCCCCCGACGGCAGACATGATTCCAAAATACATTGTTTTGTGTGACTGCCCACTTATCTCTAATTCAGTGACTCTGAGGTGACTTTTTATTAAAAAGTGATTAGCAATGCAAATTCACTCACAAAACAAAATACTTCGCTATGATCACATATCAGCATTATAAAGATCTAATGCTCTTTCTTCTTCTTCACATCTCAAAAATAATGCCAAAATAATAGACCTCTCACCTATTCTAATGTAGCACTGGCTAACCCATTCTATTAGTGGCATGACATTCCAGTAGGCATATTCATAATCTCACCAACTTGGGAGGGTGAAAGCAAGGTGCAATATTTTGCTATCAATTTCTGTCTCCCACTTTTTTAAGTATATGAATACTTAATTTGTCATGATTTTTTCATTTGGCTGAAGGAGTGGCTCTGTGAGTAAAGGCACTGACTGTAAACAATGGCACTGACTTTGAAGCTGGGATGATGAAGTGATGATCATTGGGAAGCGCAAACATGTGAAGACAGAAAATGACATTCTGATATTATCTCCTTCCTTGGTTTCATCAGGAGTCACTGATGAAACCAAGGAAGGTGAAACGCTTAGAGTGACGCTGACAGACAAATCCCACAGCCGACCGGAACCCCTGGATCCCGCTGACGTCACACCCGGAATCGCTGAGACGCATCCGTGAGACGCACGCCAAACAGACAGGCAAACTCCAGGGGAAGCAGAGAGTTCATTCATCCTGCAGCCGAGATCGATTTGTGTGATCTAAATGCGTGTTACCATCTTAAACCATGTGAGTGTATTGCATTAGACTTACCTTTTATAAATTTGTATACAGTCTGCACTATGTCCGGTTCTTTTGTTCATTACTAAAGGTACCTGAGTGCATACTTCCATTGAGGCAGACACCTACCTCCACCGCAGCTGGCGGATCATCACTTAAAGATACCATTACGTACACACATCCATCCGCACATTTGTGAGTATTCTACATATAGACTTTAAGAAGACATCTTCACTTTTATTATTACAACAATTTTCTGTCTTCACATGTTTGCGCTTCCCAATGATCATCACTTCATCAACTCCACACGGGATTGAGAGAGCAATCCCCCACTGGGTCACAGCAGCATTCAACAAATGTGTTTGTATATTAATTATTGTTTTATCACCATTGCACTGATATTATTCTGTTGCACACTGATAATCTAAGCTCCACTATTGACAATTATTCTTTTCACTTTTGAAGCTGGGGAGCCTGGTTCAAATCTTAGTGTCAACTCCTGACCTTGGACAAGTCAAATTTTCTCACTGAGCCATCATAATATAATCATTTTTCTTGGAATAAGAGACACTGTTATGGCAAACATCTAACTTTGGGTCAGTAGCTAACTACAGTAGAGGCAACGTTTATTCTAACATTTGCCGTAAACTAGCCGGGTTACATTCTGGGTATGTGCTGGGTATGTGCTGGGTATGTTCTGGGCTAGTTTGAGGCACGTTTTAGGCATTTCTGCATTGACTAACGACCCATAGGATTAACACAGCAGGGATCCCTGGCAGTCCAATTCAGTTTGAATGGGACTGCCAGGGACCCCCGCTGTTAATCTGATAGGCCATTAATCAATGCAGACAGGCTGGGGCTAGTTTAAGGAAAGTTTAAGGCATGTATTCAGAATGTACCTGGGTGTACCTGGGTCTTTTGGGGAATTGCCACTGGTTTTTGTTAGAATAAGAGTTGCCTCTACTGTATCATAACTCAAGATTGTTATAGGCAACTTTGGCCTCTTCTGAAGTGTATATGAATGACATCATAATGTATTTTTTTTGAAGAACAGAATTTATGTTAGAAGAACCCAATCGATAAAGTTGAAACTCTTGTTATTGTACTATGATTCCATTCACTTCTACATCTAATGTATGTGCCTGAAAGAGAATATATTTTTCAATTTTTAAACAACTATTAGTAATCATCTACACGTTTCTGCAAAGTATAATTCATTCAGACTCGAAATGCTAAAAAAAAAAAGCTGTGTGTGCTGTGCACGCGCATAGTAAGTGAAACTTCTTTGACTTTTGTCACAGAAATTGACTTATAACGCGCGTGCTCGGCACACGTGTCAGTGTGTCAGTCAGTGAGTATGTATGTGTTTGTTTGTGTGTGTGTGTCAGTCAGTGTATGTATCTGTACCGGTCAGTGTGTGTATTTGTGTCAGTGTGTGTGTGTGTGTGTGTGTGTGTGTGTGTGTGTGTGTGTGTGTGTGTGTGTGTCAGTGTATGTCTCTCTCTCTCTCTGTGTTGTGTGAATGTCTCTCTGTGTCGGTCAGTGAGTGTATGTGTGTCAGTCAGTGTGCGTGCGTATGTGTGTCAGTCAGTGTGTGTGCGTATGTGTGACAGTCAGTGTGCGTGCGCGTGCGTCAAAGTGTGCGTGCGTCAAAATGTGCATGCGTCAGTGTGTGTGTGTATGTGTTTATTGGCAGCAGTACCAGCATCATGAATGTTGAGCGGGTGGGGGAGCTCACAGTGGGGGGGAAGGAATAGGCACATCATTCAGGGGCGGTGTTCGGTACATCACTGGGGTGTGCGTGCGTGTGTCAGTGTGTGTCAGAGTGTGCGCGTGCGTGCGTCAGTGTGTGCGCGTGCGTGCGTCAGTGTGTGCGCGTGCGTCAGAGTGTGTGTGCGTGCGTCAGAGTAAGTGTGTGTGTGTGTGTGTGTCAGTCAGTGTGTGTGTGTGCGTCAGAGTAAGTGTGTGTGTCATTGTGTGTATGTGTCAGTCAATGTGTGTGTCAGTCAATGTGTGTATGTCAGTGTGTGCGTGTCTGTCAGTGTGTGTGTGTCTGTCAGTGTATGTGTATCTCTCTGTGTGTACCGTATGTCTCTCTGTCTGTGTCCTGCCCCCTCTCTCCTGACTCCCCCCACCCCCGACGGAGCTGCGGACCCGGGGGGCTCAGTCTGAGTCTTCTGAGCAGATACCCCCCACACCCCCCGGCGGCGCGCTCATCTCCCCCCTTCCCCACCCCCCGGCGGCGCGCTCAAGCTCCCCCCTTCCCCACAACCCGGCGGCGCGATCAAGCTCCCCCCTTCCCCACAACCCGGCGGCGCGCTCAAGCTCCCCCCCCGGCGGCGCGCTCAAGCTCCCCCCTTCCCCACCCCCCCGGCGGCGCGCTCAAACCACCCTATTCCCAGGCGCCGCTGCCAGCCGCTGCCAGCCGCTTCTGCGCATGCGTGGCGCGCGGCATGGCAGTGGGCGGGGAACGGCGCCGCTGCCAGCCACTTCTGCGCATGCGTGGCGCGCGGCATGGCGGCGGAACAGCAGCGCCGTGGCAGTTAGGAGCGGCGGCTATCGCCGCCGCATGTGAGCAACTAGGTGTGGGTGTGTGGGAGGGTGAGGGGTGGGGGCCGCCACATGTGACAGGGGGGGAGCGTGTGAGCGGAGCGGCGTCCATTACGTGACGTCACTTCCGTTTCACATTTCGCCCCCCCATCTATCCAGTTTTATCCCATCAGAGGTGCCACTAAAGAAGTTTCACTTCAAAAAAATAAATTTAAAAAAAGTCTCCCACCTTGATAGTTTTATTGAAGGAGACTAATTCTGCACAATCCTGGAAAGTAGGTTGGGACATCTTATTGCTCCTTATGTGCCATCAAAGAAACATATAAAATATAGATTCGAAAATAATTTGGTTGGAAAGTATTTACATTAAAACATAATTTAATGTTTTAACTTTTTTTTTTACAAACACCTATTTTATTAGTGACTATATTTCGTTACTGTGTTTTGCCAATATCATCTATAATTCATGTTTCAATAGCAGAAGAAACAGGCATGAAAAATATTGGTGTTATTTATCAAAGTGGAGTAAAAGGTTGATAAATCTCTCAACTGACTTAACAATTTGTCTTCTAGAAATACATTTAAAGGGAAAAACTTTGGGGGCGTGCCGATGACGTCGAACGGAGTAGTCGGGTAAAGGGAGAGCTCCGGAGACCTGCTCGCATAACCGCTATTAAAAAGCATTTTTCGTCCGGCGAAAATATCCCCAAAGTGCCCTCCCCAACCCCAAACAACCATGGATGTCACAAAAGGCGGGTAACTAAGTTTTTTACTCCCGCGAAGCAGAGCTCCAAAGCGAGAGCTAAAAAACAAGATGGCGGATCCCCGCCCGTCGCACGAGGCCACAAGCCTGGACCGCCTGACTCCGAGAGATCCCGGATGAGGGAATCACAAATGCCTACCTCGAGGATCTTCATGGCAAACTATACAGATCCCTTCAAGCTGACCTTAAAGACGCGGTGTCTGGAATCAAGCAAGATTTACAAGGCCTGACAGAGAGGACCACAACGCTGGAGGGCAGGCTTGAAGAGGCCCTCAAGCACCAATCGGATGCAGAAGAGGAAATAATCCGTCTGGGCAACGAAATCCACTCCCTAAGGGACGGACTAGAGGACCAGGAGAACCGGGATCACCCCCAGAACATAAGAATCCACGGCATCCCGGAAGCGGTCATGCCTGGTCACCTTAAAGAATATTTAATGGATCTGTTTACTACAATCTGTGGGGACCTGGACAAACGAGACCTGGAGATCGACAGAGCCCATCGAGCTCTGGGGCCGCGATCTGATGACACGAACCGCTGACGGGACGTAATTATCCGGCTTCAAAGCTACTCTACCAAGGAAAGACTTATCGGAGCCTGCAGAGAGCGCGACACCATCCTGTTCCGCGAGGAGACGCTCCAGGACTACAACGATCTGTCAAAACTGACCATTAACCGCCGGAAAGAATTGCGCCCCCTCACTCTGCTCTTACGGGAGAAGGGCATTAAATATAAGTGGGGGTTTCCCTTCAAGCTAATCATAAATAATAAAGGGAAATTCTTCACGATTCGTTACCCCGAAGACATGGAACAGCTGGCGAAAGCCCTTGGCCTTACCCTACTGATGCCCCGAGCCTCTGACCCAACCCGGAACCGGGCCAGTGATATGGAAGACCTGCCAGTAAGAGCCTCTTAGAGATTGTCGGGACAGAGGCAGACACGGGACAAGTGATGCAACTCCCAAGCCACTCACCTGCTTTGATGGTCACTTGGGGACGCGGACAATCCTCCATTCCAGGGCATCGGAGATCCGGGGGGCCTCACCCCACCTAGTGGTGCCCTTGCACTGCCCGCCGAAGATGCCGCTGATGATGTTCTTCAGCACTGACCATCACCGTCCGATGGAATCGCACCACTCTACATGGGATTAACCGCTGTGGTCTACCAGATACTGGGAGATCCTGCCACGAGGGGTGTCCAGGCTGCCTGCATCTTACAGGCTGCACCCTGATCCCCTCCCTCCTCCTCGGCTGAGGGGAAGCCGGCGTTTCTCCCCTTGGGATGCAGAGAAACAGCTACTACGCTCCCCGAGACCTGCCGCACTGAGGCCTAATCCCGATGCTGAGAATGACAGCCCCCAGGCCACTTTGTCCGCTGTTTGTTGAACCGCATGAACACTCGAAGAAGACACCTATTCCGCAGGGTCTGTAGTGGGGAGTTATGAAAAAGTTCGACTAGCATAGAATCTGTTAAGTTATTTTAAGTTATTAGAATATATCTGGTTACGTAGATTTTAGATTGTTGTTCTAGATAAACAGAGTTTCACTGATGATATCCCCTTCCTGGCAAGCCCCCCCACCCCCACCTCCCCACCCCCCCTCCCCCTCCCTCTATCCCCCACCCCTCCCACTTACCCCCTGGATCATACCCCAGCAATGGTTTGATGTGCGTAATAAAGCTTTAGTGCAAGCTCCTCAGAAGAGCCATTTGCGTAACTGTAATAAAACTCCTTAGCTTAGCCATGAAAATATGAACCTGACTATAGCGGTGGATATATGCTTTACACAAAACAACCCCCCTCCACGACCCCCAACCCCCCCCCCCTTATCCCCTCCATCCCCTCTCCCTTTCCCCCCCCCCCACCACCCCACCCTCCAATTCCCCCCCCCCCCTAGGTTTAAGACCAAATATTGGGTTAGAGCATTGAATAGTTACACAGCATGTTATGTACAAGAGATCAGGGAACCTGGAGACAGAATGTTTACTTAGGAAAGGTCAAAAGGTGCAATGAGAACCCCTTAACTGAAAGGTACTGTAACAATGTAGGCAGCGCAAGAAATGTATGTGCAGAAACACTGTGTCCCAGATCCCCTCCCCCCACTCCCTCCCTCTCCCCCTCCACCACCTCCCTCTCCCCCTCCACCACCTCCCCTCCCCCCCACTCCTTCCCTCCCCCACCTCCCCCCCCCCACTCCTTCCCTCCCCCCCTCACCCCCTCCCTCTCCTTCCCTCTCCCTCCCCCACTCCCTCCTCCCCCCTTCCCCCCTCACCTCATGGAGCATGCCCCAGCAACGGTCTGATGTGAGTAAACAGCATTCAGTAGAGCCTGAGAAGCCATGAGTACTGGGTAATAAGACTCTTTAGCCCAGCTATGAGCACACGAATCTGGCTATGGCTATATGTGTTAAAAAAAAAAAAGGGGGGGGGATACCCCCCACACAACCCTGCCCCCCTCTTTCCCCCCCATCCTCTCTCCCCCTCCCCCATTCCCCCCCCCCCCCCTAGGTTTAAGACCGAATACCGGGTCAGGACACTGAAAAGTTATATAGCATGTTTTGTGCAAGAGGCCAGGGAGCCCAGAGACAAAGCTTCTACTTAGGAGGGGTTCAAAGGTACAATGGGAACCCCCCAATTGAAATATACGAAAACAACCGTGTGCAATGCCTGAAATGTATGTTTCAAAACAATGTAACCCAGATCCCCCCCTCTCCACCCCCTCCCTAGATTAACAACTCCGTGCCCCTCCAGATGGGAGTACCGCTAGTTTAAAACTGGACCCAGACCCCCAGACAAGAAGAGAAACATGTCCAGGTGACCAAATACCCTTTACCTCCCCCTCCCTGCCCTCTCCCTCAACAAGCCCAACAACCATGGTCAACATGATTGAAATGAACTGGATGAAAACAAGGATACCCAAAGGGTCTCCACCTCGCCCGGACCTGCCGGAGGTCATCACCGGTCCTATCCCCCAAGGGTCTTAAACCCTACTTGCCGGCCTTTAGTCAAGACCGGACTTTAACCCTTTAGACCTTGACAGGATCGACTTTCCTTCTCTCTCTATCCCCGCTACCACTGTCCCAGCGGATCCCCCCCATCCCTCCCCCCCCCCACCCACACTGGCTGACTGCTTTTGGTCCTAGATTGGCAAAAGAGCACGCTGATTCTCGCTACCCAACATTAGCGCCTTACATAAATCCAAACCCGACTGTTCCTAGTGGGAAGGGAGAGTTCTTACATTCCAATAAGAAACTCAGAAAATATGGCTCATCAAGGGGCAATTAAAATCGTCTCCCTGAACGTAAAGGGCTTGCATAATAACAGGAAAAGGAGACTTGCTCTCCAGGAAATAAAAAAGTCGGGTGGTGACATTGTTTTCCTTCAGGAGACGCATTTCGCATCTCAAGACCCACCCAAAACATTTCAAAACGCATACCCGATGAGTTATTACTCATCATTTAGTAGTAAACGACGGGGGGTCGCCATTCTGATTCGTCAGGGCACTCCGTTCAATCTAACAAAAATAAAGACAGATCCAGAGGGTAGATTCATTGTGGTGTATGACTCACTCTCGGGGTAGGCAATCGCCCTAATTCATCTCTATGCCCCAAACGAGAACCAGGCAGAGTTTCTAACAAAAGTAATGGAAAAAGTTGATCCAGACTATCTGTCCTCACTACTAATAGGAGGAGACCTCAACATGGCTCTCAACCCGAGCGATGACAAATCATCCACCCCAGGACGTATGCACTGAACTCAATCCCAAAGGTTGGGGAAAAAAATTAAAGATATTATAGGGGACTTTTCTTTGGTTGACATTTGGAGAGCACAACACCAGGGGCAAAGGGATTTCACCTTTTACTCGGCCCCTCACCAGACCTATTCTCGTATTGACTATTTTCTTGCAACCAAGAATATTCTAGAGGCCGCCGCTAGCTCGGATATAGGCCCAATCACGTGGTCAGACCATGCTCCTATCACCCTGACCCTTTCCATCCCGTTTGGCAAATTAGTCTTGTATAACTGGAAACTGAATGACTCCTTATTAAATCATACCGAGATAGAAAAGGAGATCAAAAAATCCCTTAAGGATTACTTCAGTCTAAACTCAGGTTCGGTCTCGTCTCCAGCAATCCTGTGGGAAGCCCATAAGGTGACAATTCGAGGACATTTTATCTCAATTGCTCAGGAAGAAAGCTAAAACCAAGCTAATCAAAGAGCTCACAGATAACATGATCAAATTAGAGCAGCAGCACAAAACCAATCCCTCTCGGAGAGTTTATAAACAGCTGACAACTGCTAGAAACGATTTGAAAGAGATTCAAATGGAAAATGTAGAAAAGGCTCTAAAATGGACGGGTCAGAGGTACTATGACAAAGGGAATAAGGCCGATAGACTTCTTGCCTCCCCCCACTCAACCACAACCGGGTCCCCGAATCCTGGACCCCCGATAAGGGTCGAACCGAGAAGCCTGATAAACCATCTATGTTGCTCTAGCGACTTTAATCCCTATACCTTATACTACTACTGTTGTAGGGATTGATGACAGTGGCACATGAATGTACTAAGCTAAGAAGGAATTAGCCCATTCACGTATTGATATAGGATCCAGCGGGATCAAGCGGCAATTTCAACTGCATTGCTGACACTACTACAGGGATAATTATCTGTGTCGGAGTATGTGATATAAACTAGCCTGCATGAATATAGTCTGATACTGATCGGTCTACTATACCTGTTCCTCTCTACAGGATAATAGCACAGCTTCAGTTGTAATACTAAGATACAACTGACTTGGATATTTAAGGGTCAGCAGAACTCCTATCAATATAGATGGTCCACTGAGATATAACTGACTATACTAGCCACCTCTGAATGTTTTTTTTAATAGGTTTGAATGATACATGTGTGTGTTTTTAAATGAGTATTTACACTAATAAAACGTTATTATTTTCTTGGACTTATTGGTATCATTAGGGTTAATAATTCCCTATACAGGTATTTTTCCTGTTGGATTATTGCTGTCCAGTTCATTATTTTCCGGCATTGAGTGCTGTGTACAATAGGGACCCTTTCTGATCCTTCTTGGATCATACTGTTATAAACGAGTCCCAGATATACACAAATATTACCTAGCCTCCCAGCTAAAACAGGCAGTAATGTGGAATACAGACCCGGCCCTTTGTTGCTGGGTAAGAATAGAGTCTCATTATGCCAAAGTGCCTTCTCTGTTAGCCTGCCTCTGGAGCCTGGACAGAGCAGATAGACAATCCCATAACCTTAAATTAAATGCCTCGCTACACACGTGGGAAGTCTGGGCTAAATGTAAGAATAGATATGGCCGGTCCTCACCCAGTACCCAGTTGACGCCCATCCTCAATAACCCAAAATTCCCCCCGGGATGCGGATCAAAGCTGTTCGACCAATTAAGAACAAGGGGAATTGGTGCGATTGCCGATCTCTTAAGCCTTGGGAAGCTCCTGAGCTATCAAGACCTACGGGCCAAATACAACATTAGAGAATTGGACACGTTTAAATACCTCCAAATCCGACATTTTATTCGGAAAACATGCCCGCTTCCAGAATTCCCTTTTCTCACCAAATTTGAATATCTGTGCAAAACCGATACCCATCAAAAAGGTCTCATTTCGGAAATATATGTTGAGCTAGAGAAATCAACAGCCCCCTCACAACACGACTACATGCTCAAATGGGCGGCAGACCTGAATATCACTGTAGAAAGAGAGACTTAGGAAGAAATCTGGCAGGCAGCCTCAGAAACTTCCCTGTGCACTACAATAAAGGAGAACATTTATAAAATCCTGTATTTCTGGTATCTTACCCCAGCACGCTTAAACCAGATCTACCCTCTGGCATCAGATCTATGTTGGAGAGGCTGTGGTCATAGAGGAGACATGGCCCACATCTGGTGGACATGTCCAGAAATTGTGAAGTACTGGATCAAGGTCCAAATTTTGATAAAAGAGGTAACCGACCTGGTATTACCTATCGAACCACTGACCTTCCTACTGGCTAGGCCAATGCCCGGAATTGACCGCCCAACTAGGAAATTAATCTCCTTTATTCTTACCGCGGCTACATGTGAAATTGCGGCCTCCTGGAAGAAAACAACTACACCAGCTACAAGAACGATAAAAAGGAGAATCAGTGAGGTGATGCTCATGGAGAAGCTAACGGCTACCCTGAGACAAAACCTATTCGCATTTTACAAGGTATGGGAGCCATGGATACTAGAGAAAGGCAACCCGTCTCAGTCGGGTAGAGACTCACTCCCCCCAGAGAGGGATAAGAGATACATGGAGCTAACATTATCACAACTACCTGGACCGAGACCCTGACAGTCAGGGTGGGGATCCAACCCTCCCTCCTCCCCCCCCCTACTGCCTTCCCTCTATGAATGCATCCCCTCACTATGACAATTTAGGTTGTCACTTTGTTCCCCCCCAAAAAAATTAAAAATGTCTTTGGATTAGGCAATGTTGTTTGTATTATGATTACTGTTGTATCAATGCCTAATAAAACCATTTGAAACAAAAAAAAAAGGGAAAAACTTTGGGTTGGGTACGCAGTGTTGGCGATGACAGGAGCACTCTAAGAGATCTCCGTGGATTCCGCAATGATTGCGGACATTAAACCCCCAAACCACCTAAAATTCCCTAAAAACAACTCCCACCGCCGGCAGAACCTACAGAGATGCCTCCCCAAAAAAAAGATCGCAAGCCAGCGACCCCCTCAGTCTCCAAGTTCCTGACAATCAAGATTTCACCTTTGCTGCCACACACAAAAAAGCGCATCAACAGGAGCAGGAACAGACACAACAACAAGGAGGAAACTTTATTGACACAGTACAAAAACAAGACAGAAGAAAATACCCAAATCTCCCCAAAGGCTTTAAAAGATCTGTTCAAAGATATGCAAGGTGTTTTTCCAAGTGGCTCTCGACAAGGCTGTTGCTGAATTCAAGGTTGGTCTGACTTCCCTGATGGAACGAGCTATGCAATTGGAGAATAAACTTGAAGAATCCCTGCAGAGTCAGGGCTCAATGGAAGACGAGCTATTCAGACTTAACGACGAAATAAGGAACCTGAATGACACCGTCGATGATTTGGAAAATCGGGAAAGGAGGCAAAACCTCAAAATAAGAACTATCCCGGAAACAGTCAATCCGGGTGAGTTGCAAGCCTACTTAACAAACCTAGTTACACAAATAGACCCATCGCTTCTAACAAGCAATCTTCATATGGACAGAGCACACCGAGCTTTGGATTTGTGGACCATCGGAAATGCAGAGATGTAATAGTCAAATGACACTATTACACCCCAAAGGAGAAAATAATGAGAGGCTGTAGGAACCAAGATTTTGTGGACTTTGAAGAATCCAGGATCCAGATTTTCCAAGATCTCTCCATATCTACAATCTCTAGAAGAAGAAGTCTCCGCCCACTCACAGCGGTCCTTAGAGACAAAGATATCCGCTATAGATGGGCCTTCCCATTCCGCTTAGTTGTAAACAGAGATGGGAAACAATTCTCGTTAAGATTCCCAGAAAAGATGGAGAATTTCCTAGGAGCCCTTGGTGTACATGGCCAGCAACCCGCGAAACCGCAACTTTCCCTGAGGCCAAAGAGACCACTGGAAGCTTCAGCAAGGAGTGAAAGAGGGGACCATCAAGAAGCTCCGGATTTTGCCCACCCCACCAGACCGTGGGTCCTGTCTCTATGGCTAAAGTTGGACCAGCTGGTGGAGGAGGTTGGCGGTTCAGAAAAGGTGACCCCTGGTGATCTTTTCTCCCCGGCGAGGCTTGATACTTTTCCTGTCCCCCTGGGGTTCCGTTGGTCCTGGGTGGGGATCAGGAGTACTCCTTGAGAAAGAACAGTTTTGTTTGAAACGCGTGGGAGGAGGTTGTTTTTTGTCTGTGGATCCAGTATCTGTTTTATGTAGTTCAATAAACACATTTTTTTAGCCAATTTTGCTGGTTAGTCTTAGCTTTGCATGAGGAGCGGCTGTTTCCTGATCTTATCCTTACCCTGTGACTTCACGATCAGACATACGCCATGGAGGGACGCTGATCACCCACCTGGGTGCAACGCTAAGCCAGGACATACCGAGAGACAGTAATAATCGCGAGTAGAGGATTACCCCATACCATTTATATTGGACAGTGTATTCATGCAGCCACGCCATTACATTTGATCCTGCAGTTCTGTTGTTGTCATTCTATGCGGGTCTGCACTCTGTCCTCTCCCTCTTCAAGTCTCCTTACTGGGCTTATCTCCGTTTTGCTCCATATACACATATTCACTGCCATGAGAAATGCTCTAAATATTATAATAATTTCTATAATCTCGACTCATCAGACCTCAGTTTTAATAAAACATCCAGTGAACAAATAGATGCCTGTAAATAGCTATCTGCAGAAGAATCAGAGGGATTCAATGCTAAAATAAATAAATATTACAGAATTAAAAGAGAGTGTTAAAGGTTTGAAACCTTCAAAAGCCCCAGGCCGTATGGTTTCTCAAATCTATATTATAAAAAATATTGGGGAATTTTAGCACCATATCTTTTGGATATGTTTTATTGTTTTCTATCTGGTTCCAGATTCCCTCGCAATTATCAAAAGCAAATTTAGTGGTAATACCTTAGAAAGGAAAAGATCCAATTAGTTGCGCAAGTTACAGGCCAATTTCATTTCTTAATACAGATTAAAAAATATATAGTAAAATTCTGACGAATAGATTAAACCCAATTTTATCCCGACTAATCCACAATGACCAGGTAGGTATGATAAGCAAGCGTCAAGCCTCAGACAATACACGTAAGATTATCAATATAATAGACTATGTTCAGTCCTCAAAACACAAAGCAATGTTATTGAGCTTAGAACTATGCAGGGGTTTGGCTTCCCGGACCATTTTTAAAAGGGGTCCAAGCCTTATAGAATGCCCCTACAGCTTCCCCGATTATGCCAGGGGGGGGGGGGGGACTAAACTAAATTCAAATTAGTAATGGTACCAGGCAGGGTTGCCCATTATCCCCCCTGCTCTTTGCACTAACAATCGAGCCGCTTGCAATCAAAATTATGAAAAATCCTAATATTCAGGGTATCAAGATAAGCCAGGAAAATGTCAAGTTATCTCTGTTTGCCGATGATATTATTTTGACAATTTCTAACCCTCTGACGTCTCTTCCTAATTTACAAGAAGAGCTCTCTAGGTTCGGTTCATTTTCAGGTTATAAAATCAATTCGGCCAAGTCAGAGGCTCTAAATTTAACCTTATCAGACATAGAGGTAAAAATAATCAAACTAAATTTTAATTATCATTGGAATAATGTAAGGTTGAAATATTTAGGGACCTTTCTCACAAAAAACTATCAATCTCTTTATAAATATAATTAGCCAGAGCTTTTCACTAGATTAAAATGGGATCTTTTACTTTGGAGTGATCACCAAATCTCCTGGATAGGCCATACATCAGTCAAGATGAATATCATCCTAAAACTGCTTTACTGTTTCCAGATATTACCAGACGCCATTCCGATAAAATATTTAAGGTATTTACAGAATAAAATCATGCAGTTCATATGGGTTAACAAAAGACCAAGAGTCCCAAGATCAGTTAAGCTCGCACCCAGAGAAATAGGGGGTCTGGCGGTCCCATAATTTTTTGGCATTCTCAAGAAAATAAATATCGGTGGGTAGATTTAGAAAATATATTTAATAGCTCCGCGGCACTCCCAGCCCTTTTGTGGAATAATAGGCCAACAAAGAGCTCTAAACCCAACCTCTTTGATTCGGCAGTAATAACATTTTTGTTTACAATCTGGCAAAGGGTCAAAAGTAATTACCAACTATCCTCAGCTCCTTCGAGATGTACTGTACCCCTATCTTTGACAATCCTGACTTTGGTCCGGGTTGGTTTACTAGTACTTTTGATGTATGGAAAATTAAAAATGTTACAGATGTGGGGGATATGCTTTTGAATGGCAAATTATAAAATTTTAGTGAGTTTTGCCAGGGATACTCCTTCACGGGGGCTGAGGTATTTAGATTTTTACAAGTTTCCCACTATCTGAGGCAGCTGTCACCGGGTGGGTCTTTCCCAGAGTTTTCTGTATTTGAAGAACTATGTAGAAAAATAAGTCATCAGTGGGGTCTTATCTCAATATTATATCAAGTTCTCACTTCTTGGGAATTTAAGGCTCCCTGCACACACCAGTATATGGATCAATGGGCCCAGGATTTTCAGGTAGAGATTCCTTGGGAAGATTGGCAACTATTATTATTATTATTTTTAACTATTTGGGTCAATGCAATGAATACATCATTATGCACAATTTCTAAAGATAATATATATATATATATATATATAAAGTTATGTTTAGGTGGTACCTGACACCTCAGAGTTTGAGGCAAATTTATCCAGAGACCACGAATCTTTGCTGGACGGGTTGCGGCGGTGTCGGAGATATGGCCCATATCTGGTGGTTTTGTCCCAAAATACAGAGATTCTGGTGATTAGTGCAGAATTTGGTGGGAGAAACTATTGGGATAAGAATCCCCCTAGACACAATTAAAATGGCCCTTGGTAAGCCGCTAGATAATTTAAACGAAAATAAAACTAAATTATTACTACAGATCCTGACCGCGGCAAGACGTGCAATCGCAAGTGCCTGGAAAAAGCCCCAGCCCCCCTCCAGGGGAGAGATTAGGATAAATGAGGTGCAATCTATAGAAAGACTAACAGCAAATGTGAGACATACCTCAACAAAATTTCAAAAAGTTTGGGAGTCCTGGCACTCTAGGAGGAATAGGTGAATTTTTGAGTCACTGCGGACGGAGGGCTGTATTCTCTCTTTGAGAGCTTGTAATTCTGTGTAATTTGTGGAGTTGTGATGTCTGGCGTCGTAGTTTTATATTTTTGATACCGTTGATAAATTGGTGGTAACTACTCCCCCTCCCCCTTTTTCTCTATTTCTGTATCCCTTTGTTTTTCAAAATATTCAAATAAAAAATAAGTTAAAAAAAAAAAGGGGAAGAACATTTTTCAAAATAATGTAAGAGTTATTTTTACGCTCTCATGGAGGCAAATAATCCCTGTAGTACACTACAAGAAGCTTTTAAAAATGAGACGTTCTTAAAAACAATTACGATTACTTGTAAAACATAATACATTCCCTTTATCTTTGAATGTTGCCTGTGATTATTTCTACAGAACATTAGGTTCATCAATGAAATGTCATCTGGAGGTTGTTGTGCTATCTTTCAAACATGCTTCAAAAGAAAAAATGTATTATAATATGTATTATGTATGTATTACACATTTTAAAGAGAACACTGTGCAGAATGATCACAGCGCAGAGGTGGCCACTCCTGTCCTCAGTGGCCACCAACATGTCAGGTTTTCAGTATAGCCCTGATTGAGTCACCTGAGCTGAATCAGTGACTGCACCACTGATTGAGCCACCTGTGCTGAAGCAGGGATAGCCAAAAAACCTGACCTTTTCGTGGCCTCTGAGGACTGGAGTTGGCCACCCCTGACAGAGTGTGTGAGTATAGAATAGAACAGGGGTACACAAACTGGGGGGGTGCAACATTTTCGGGGGGCGGCGCTTATAGAGGTCTCACGCTCTTCCCCAAAGCATTTAAATGAAATGCCGGGGGTCCGGGCGAGGCCTTTGTAAACTAAATTACCCTGTCTCCGACGGCAGAGACAAGGTAAGAGGGGGGTCGCGAGCAGGGGGGCGGGGAAGCAGGCACGGTTGCGCAGGGGAAAAAGTTTGCGCACCCCTGGAATAGAACATGAACACAAGTGTATTTAAGACCAACCCCATATTCACCATGCCCCACATCTACCTAATTACAATAACTGGTAAACGGAGATTGTAATATTTGTTTATTATTATATTTTATAAGAGGTGCTTAAAGGAACACTGAAGGACAAGTTTCAAGAAGCAGTTTTTCCCAGCTCTAGAAACAAAAAAATACTTGTGTATTACATTTTTAGTCCTCTGAAAATTATTTTGCAAGAATAAGACTCATTCACAGCATACTGAATAGGGGGTTTAATTGTGCAGGCTAGTAGTAACTATAATGTTCATACAGGAATGTAGGCTCGTTGTAGGTAATGGAAAAACTGAAACATAGACCTGTACAATCTCAGAAATGTGTGTACTATAAAAAGAAAAATCAATTTTGCAAACTAAACACCAAATTTGTAGTGGTGTTTTTCCTCTTTTAATTATGGGATATTTTCATGTTAAAGCACTGCCTTCATGAACATAAATGCTAATGGCATGGATACTACTCCTTCATCCCTTCTCTAGACTCTGATCTACATGATAAAATAATTCCACACACTATGAGTAAATGAACATTTCGTTTGACTAATTTGACAGTTTCCCTGATGTGGGTCCTCCCAGTAAGCGAAATGTTTGATTTTCTTATGGCATATCCTTAATATTTTTTTAGCATTTACCCATTGTGTGGTGTATCATGTTATCATGTGTGTCCATGGCAGAATACCTATCTCACGATATTTACATTAGGATAAGGACACCGCCCCACCATTAATGGTGTTCTACCCTTGTGGAGTGCTGTTTGTCCTTATGACAGCATCAACAAAAGCCTAGGACTGCTTACTTTATAATGTTGAACTTTGGCTGATAAAAAGCCATGTTTTTTTTTATTGCTGAATCTTGGCTACATAAAAGCCTACGTTTATTTTTCCAAACGCAAGCCTCCTGTACCTACCTCTGTTTGTGTCTCGGGATCCGATTTAAAGAAAAGACTGCTTCACAGCATATTAAATTGGAATACCTCTGTTTCCTATGGTAGTAAAACTTCTTATAAATGTTGTTAGCATATTTTCATCACTATCATCTTCTACTTCGTGCCTTTTAACTTTCTAATACACAATTTATCCCAAACATTTAAAGAATAATGCAATGCTCTCCTACATCAGTTGCACCTCACTCCTATTTAAAACCAATGCCATATTCTTCTTGTGTCCTTTGCACTTTGAGCTTGGGAAGGGAAAATATTTTTAACATCTCTTTTGTCATCTTTATGTCTAAATTAAAGACCCACCTACATCAGATAGTATTCCAATAACCTCTCTTCAAATGGCAACAATTACAACCTCTGCCTCTGCAATAATGTCTGTATCCAACATGCACTACATCTTTGTATCAAGTGTTCTTACTTTATATCACTATGGGAAAGATTCACAAAGCTCCAATATGGGGTATGGAAGTTCAATCCTGTGTTAAGGGCCATTCAAATAATTCAATATCAGTTAACACGGGATTGAGCTCAATACCCCTTATCGGAGTTTAGTGAATCCCATTCCAAACCTATAGCCCTTATTCTGTAACGTGTGTAAAGGGCCTATGTCTTTTTTTAGAATTTATTTCATTGTCTGAATATGTCCTTTAACAAGTAATTTATATATTTTATGTGCAGAATTTAAGTCACATTGTTTAGTGAGCTCAAAAATACTGAGTACAAAAAATGTGTACATCTGTAGAATTTATTTTTCAGAAATTATATTGTGAATAATTGTGGTGCTTGTTGGTTAATTTACTTCTACATTATGACTCAAGAACTAACAATGGCTCTGTGGACACTAGGGGCCATGTTTACAAAACAGTGCTGTGCCATAAAGCCCCTTCTGGTGCCAGAAGACTTCTTACAGCTCATTCACTGTGTATAGATATTAAAACAGCAAACATAAAACAAATCACATGACAACTTGGTTTGTTGGGGGAAAAACAATGTCATGCAATTCTTCATCCAAGCAAACATATATGATATATATGTAATTGGAAGTGAAGGTTATCATGGGAACATCTACCACAGGCAAAAAGGGAAATACATCAGGTCAAATGCCTTGACATTTTTATATTGAGTGTGTTTTTTAAGAAAATCAAATCAAATCAAAAGTTTTAATTGATTTTAACAGAATTAATATACATTAGCTTTCCAAATTCAAATTCATTTTTCTGTTTGGTGTCAGGATGCTGTCTAACTGTGAAACATACTAAAATGGCTATGAAGTTAAAGCATTTAACAATCATCTCTAGTATTTCTAACATTTGTTTTCTTATTTAGTATATGATTAAATTTTCTTTAAATTTAGGATGGAAAAATGACAGCGCACAATAGGGATTCAGAAGCATCAGAAAATATGCAACACATAAAGCATTTGTTAGGAGCTAGTTAGTGACAAATACCAGCAGTAACTGAAGAAAGCAGAATGCAGCAGAAATTCCCAAATCCCATTAGCAAGGGAACAGAGTGGTTTTGAAAATGTTTACAAAAGATGTAGGGAATAGGGTGACATTTAAAAATGTTCATATTTGTTTCAGAAAAGGATGAATATGTTCTTTGCGCAGTATTTTCATGGACTTCATCTGGCACATTACAGTTTCAACAGGCAATTCATTAATGCTAATAATAATAATAATAATAACATCTACCAACAACAGCATAACAGCTATGACCTCCGTTAGACTATTTAACTATAAAACTTAACAGTGTATGGAGAGAGAGATACTGTACACTAAGCTCCTTTAGCATATTTAACTCATTTGGAGACAGAGAGGGATACTCCTTTTATATCTCTCCAAACACACCTTTATACAATACATGGAGAGATACCTGGACACAAAAAGGCACAGCTGAGATACTTGGGAAATATGCTAATTTGGTTATGCAAAATATATTCAAATTATTTAAATTACTATATTTCCCAAGTATGTCCGGCCTGTTCCTTTTTGTGCACAGGTATTTTGGAACTCTGGGACCCAAGTAAAATAGTCTGGCTCTCATATTTTAGTGTCTGGATTGGAATAATGCCACCTTTAGCTAAACCAGGTGTTAGATTATGTTATTTGAAGCTAACACAAGGCAGTACTGATTTAACCTGACATTAAGCCTATGCTAATTGAACATATTTACCTTTGTAGATATACATTAAACAGGGAAAATAATGTGTGCTACTATTTTAGGTAACCAAATGTTATTTGCCCTGTGTAGGAGGACATGCGCAGAGGTATGCAAGCGAGACTTGTTAAGGTCAAATTAAATAAGGCTTTTATTGTGCCTGTCGCTTCAAACACAGCAAAAAGCAACATAAGAGAAATAGTGAGCCAAACAAAACCTGCTCCACTTTGGCATATATGTATCCTTATATTCCAGCCCTTTTTAACTGGGTGGCTACCCAAGCTAATCATCAGCCTAAGTCATATAGAGATATATATATATATATAGACAACAGTCATTGGAAAATAAAGTCTTATCTGTTTGCTGGGTTGCTGCCTTTTCTCCGGATAATCAGCATCCAGGTTTAGAAGTCTTATTTGTCAGCTCCAGACATCTGTGGTCTCTCGGTCAGTCTCACCTGGGAGACTCAGGAACCTCTGCTCTGTTTCCTAGTTCAGCTCACATGTGAGCTAAGGAGCCTCTCTTCCTGTCTCAGATGCAGGCTTTTTCTAACACCTCTAATCAGCCAGGTGCTGGTCAATTAACCAGTACACTGCTGGAATAGAGGCAAGTTTTCTGAACAGGGTAAGTCCCCTGTTACACCCTGATATAACAGACCTTAGTGCGCCTGGTCCTTGACCATACAGTAGGTCTGTTTTTGCTTTTCTTTAAAGATGACAACAAATAATTAGCAGCAAAACAGACGAAGGGAAGATTAGTACGTATTTGTGAAAGTTCACATGCAAACATGTTCTCCATTTTACTGTAAAAGTTTGTGATTTTCACCAAACTTATGCAAATGTAAGTATATAACAGCTAGAGCCAATTCAGTATCCATTCCTGTTTGCAATGCTGAGGAGCATAGTTTTGCACACTTCCACAAATGACTATCTCTGAGTTGACCCTTCTTGGGCAAGTTAGTTTATCTCCCAGTGCTGTAGGCACCAAACAGAAGAGATTTACGGAATAATTTCTGAAGCTCTGATCACACGTATCAGATTGATCCGTGTTTACTGACATGTGAGTCAATAGCAGTTACCGCCGATCGAGTTCTGATGCCTAGTATGTAGGGTGACCAGACGTCCCGGTTTAGCCGGGGCAGTCCCGTTTTTTTAAGGTCTGTCCCAGCTTCCCCGCATTCTTTAAAATGTCTCTTTTTTGTGGCTGTCCCAGTTTTGACCATCAGAGCGGGGGGGGGGGGAGGGCAGCAGAGAGCAAGAATGCTGACAAGGAGTAGAGCGGGGGCGGGGTTAATGTCAGCGGAGCCCCAGCAGTGAGCACTTCTGGTGTCTGCTGCCAGGGCTCAAGATGGCATCCCCTCACACATTCCACAGTGACAGGTAGGGACAAACACACAGAGCATGGGGAGAGACACACACAGCATAGGGAGACAGAGACACACAGCATGAGGAGGGAGAGACACACACACAGCATGGGAGAGACACACGCGGCATAGGGAGAGAGAGACACACGCAGCATGGGGAGAGAGAGACACAGCATGGGGGAGAGAGAAGCACAGCATGGAGAGAGAGAGACACACCGCATGGGGAGAGAGCGGGAGACACACACAGCATGGAGAGAGAGCGAGAGACACACACAGCATGGGGAGAGAGAGACACACACAGCATGGGGAGAGAGAGAGACACAAACA
Organism: Ascaphus truei; assembly: GCF_040206685.1. NCBI lineage: Eukaryota > Metazoa > Chordata > Amphibia > Anura > Ascaphidae > Ascaphus > Ascaphus truei. Next base: position 221,163,773 of record NC_134487.1, read on the forward strand.
GCATGGGGAGAGAGAGACACACACAGCATGGGGAGAGAGAGAGACACAGCATGGTGAGAGAGACACAGCATGGGGAGAGAGAGACACACAGAATGGGGAGAGAGAGAGAGACACACATAATGGGGAGAGAGACACACACAGAATGGGGAGAGAGACACACAAACAACATGGGGAGAGAGGCACACACAACATGGGGAGAAAGACACACAGCATGGGGAGAGAGAGACATACACATAGCATGGGGGAAGAGAGATACACACACAGCATGGGGGGGGGAGAGACACACACACACACACAGTATGGGGAGAGAGATAGACACAAACAAACCGCATTGGGAGAGAGACACACACAAACAGCATGGGGAGAGAGAGACACAACATGGGGAGAGAGAGACAGCATGGGGGGAGAGAGAGACACAGAGAATGGAGGGGAGAGAGAGACACAGAGAATGGGGAAGAGGGACAGAGACAGAGAATGGGGGGAGAGAGAGAGACAGAGAATGGGGAGAGAGACAGAGAATGTGGAGGGTGGAATGAGAATGGATGGATGGGGGGAGAATGAGAATGGAGGGATGGGGGGAGAACAAGAATGGAGGGATGGGGGGAATGAGGATGTGGGGGAATAAGAACGGAGGGAAGGGTGGAAAGAGAATGGATAGATGACGGGAACGAGAATGGAGGGATGGGGATGGAACGATAATGGATGGATGGGGGAACGAGAATGGAGGGATGGGGGGGATGAGACTGGAGGGATGGGGGGGAAGAGACTGGGCTGTATGTGTGAGGAGGGCGGAGAGACATAAAGGAGAAGGGGCGCAGTTGATGATGTCATTTATTTTATAAATACATTTTTTAATGTGTCCCAGTTTTTACGTTTGTAAATCTGGTCACCCTACTTGTATGGGAACTTTGTTAATCCCCGTCTAAGGCTGCGGCCACGCTAGCGCTGAGCATGCGGCGCTTGCTGAGTTTAGTTTCAGCAATTTAAATTGTCCCGTCCCTGCTCATGAGGTGAGCGGGCACGCATGCTCTCCTTAGCCCCACAAAACAAGAGAGTTTGAAGCACGCTCAACAACCCCCCAATGCCCCCCTGTGCACGCTTGCAAAATCCCCAGGTCACCCGGCGCTCTTGCTTGGAGAGCTGGTGACATCACCACTCTCAAGCAAGAGCGCGATCAGCGCTAGCAGGGCTGCAGCCTTCGTTTTCCAGTGCGTACACACAGTACACTCGTGTCTGCATTATTTTATTATCTTCAGAGCTGCAAATACAGTAATAATACAATTAATAAACAATATTTTTCTTTTTTTGTTACAATATGAATATTGTTGGCAAAGAAGTACAACAAAGTACTTCTCTGTATGTAGTAAATAGATAGATATTGTGGGGAATACTGCATGCAGAGATGCAGATATTTCAACCACATTACTAAAATAAGGCCTACTACAATGTCATACAGGATCGAAGAGGTTTATATATTAGGATTAAGAAGTGTTGGGATCAACACTATTATTTCAACCCACATTTGCATGGGACAAATACCACAAGAGACAAATATGAAGACTGTTTGTACATTCTGTGTATATACTGTATAGTATATTGTATAAACTCCCATATAACAGTTTCTGGCTGTTTCAAATATAAATCTTTAAATAGATTGCAGAAAAATATTATTAGTAGAAAATCCATGTTGAGGTGGACATTGTCACCTTTATCTACTTTCAATCTCTCACTGATCTCCAATATATTCTTCTGTGTTACACCATTGATCTAGCTGCCTGTGTGTGACACTCACTAATCCTATCATACAAAGAGAGATGATACATTTGTAGATATGAATCAGAGCAATATTAGTCATCCTTTTATCTGACTGGTATTCATATGTAGGAAGTATACTTTTTTTTAATGTAATATAGGGTTATCACAGCAGCATGCAGGTTTTGTGTGTTTAACGACACTATGGTTAAGTGTCAATAATTTCGAGGATTTTTCATGTAAAACAGTAAGCAATAGATAGCAAATGAGAGTTGACTAATGACAGTGGCATTGTAGCACTGACAAAAAAAAATACACAAATGGAATTTTGCGCAGGGGTTTGTAAACAGCACACTTACTTCATAATCTGATCAGGTACGGGTTTATTTTTAAATCTGGATTGCTCTTCCAGCACAGGCTGAACTGTAAAACACTGAATGTCTGTAAAGCAAGCAAGTTAAGGAACATAAAATATGTAATCACAGAAATGGTATGATTCACAGCCATGTATAAAATGGCATTGGTAATAACACTAGCTTTGTAATACAAACCATTCAATCAAAAGATAATGTATGCTCCCAAGACAAATTACACATCACTGGTATCATGTGATCTTAATGGTTCTTCAGTAGTGGTCGTGTATCAAGATGGCTATATAAAAATGTGCCATCACACTCAAAGTCAGCTGTGACCTAAACATTTAATTTGATTATTACAAGAGACTCAAAATAAATAATTCCATTGCCATATGAGCATCATGTAACTAACACAATTAAAGCAAACTAAACTATAAGCCTGTACAACCGTCATCTGCCAGCACTAAAGAAAAATAAATACATTATAAAGTATAACTTCCTTAAAACACTGGTGTGTTCAGATGTAGCAGCAATTATTGCAATTAAATCTGCTACAACTGTAGATACACATTGGAAATTAGTAAAAATGCATTTAAAGTCAAAATACTGTAAGTAACTTTGTAGACTGATACACTGCTCTCAAATGAGGAATATCCATTTAACTGACTTCAACTGGAGTTTCCATGCGATACTGCCCCGTTTTTTGTTTTTTTTAATAATCACCTACAGTATGTCTTTTATTCAATTGGTGGAGTAAAGAAGATGTGGTGTTGGCCATATTTAATATGCTATGAAGCCATGTTTCCCTTGCTTTCAGCTCCATTCAAATGAATGGATTCAAATAGTGACGTTCATTTTCCTCTTGCTTTGAAAGAATTGAAATGATCTTTGAGTTTCCGAGCAATTCCACATCACATCCCAAACCGTAACCCCCAAAGAACACCAGGTAGCCAAGATGGGAGGTCAAATTGGGCAACAGCTTTATTGATCAACAATTTGTTTAAACCAAATGGAAAGATTTATGGACAAAGGAACAGCCCAAAAAACTAATCATCATATATCAGTAATATAAATGGTAATTTTTGGATAGTTGCGAGGCTCTACGTTGAAAAAACCTCGACCATCTGAAAATAACATTTGCTAAGAAATGTGTGTGTGTGTGTGTGTGTGTATATATATATATATATATATATATATTGCAAATGGAAAAATTACTGTATGCTCATTTTCATTTCTTAGACAGATCTGCAACCCCGCCTTTCACCATTATCCCCCAGCACACAGCACTTCCACTGCAGCAAGGGATTCTGGGAAATGACATGCAAATGAGCACACAGTGCCACATATATATATATATATATATATATATATATATATATATATATACACAGATCAACCCGTTATAGCGCGGTCCTCGGGGCTTGTCCTATGACATAAATTGTTAGTCCAAATAAAAAAAGGTATCACCTAATTCTGAAGTACCCATTTATTCTGCACATCTCAACTGGCCTAACACAGCTATTTCTGTTATGTATGTATGAACTGTATGTCTTTATTTACATAGCGCCATTAGTGTACATAGCGCTTCACATTAGTAATGCACGTGACAATCATATCAATAAATAATACAAATAACAAATCATGGGAATAAGTGCTTTAGTCATAAAAGTAACATTTCGGAAGAGGAGTCCCTGCTCCGAGGAGCATACAATCTAGTTGGTGGGGAGAACATACAAAGACAGTAGGAGGGCATTCAGGTACAGTAAGTGTGTCTGCAAGGGGCCAAGCTTTATGTATTGTGTATAGTATTAGCCACACTGCAACACGTATGCTTCCTTAAGCAAGTGTGTCTTAAGGTGGGTTATATATATATATATATATATATATATATATATATATATATATATATATATATATATATATACACACATATATATATACAATAAAATACAATACATATACATACACACACAAAATACAATACATACTGTATAAGGCAAAATGAAACTAACATGAAATAAATATACAAAAATATATATACTTACAGACAGAATCAAAAATGCAAGGCATAACGTTTTGGGTACCAACCCTTTCGTCAGAAACCACTCACCATCACCATAAATGTATACACAGACACAGTCACAACATACCTCTTGACTACTGACGAAAGGGTTGGTATTCCGAAACGTTATACCATACCTCATCCCAAGAGTATGTTGTGTCTGTATATACTTGTTTGTATATTTCTTTCATAGGAGTCTCATTTTGCCTTATTTGTACTGTATTTTTTCTAATATTAATATATCTCTATCTATATCTATTCCTTTGCAAATGTCATTTTCTGTGTGCAGTGTCTTACTTGTTCTTTTTTAGTGTTTAAACCAAAGGGAGAGAAACTGCCTCCACCCCATACTGCCAGTGTGTCCCTAAGCAGGTATCTAGCCTCACCATGGCCAGCCTCAGCCGCCAGGTGCCGTTCCATACTCAAAGACCACCAAGAGTAAGCCATCAGTACGAACCCTAGCAGATACAGCTTCTCTTCCCACATTTGACCCAGTTCCAGGTCAAACATTAATAAGAGTTCTCCCACTCTGTTTTGAAAATTAATATATAATTAAAAACAAACTTAAAAAAACATTTTGAAAATGAGGGGAAGGAGGGTGGGCTGCATTCTCCTGGTTGTGGGAAAAGTGGAGGCACTCCCACTTGAAGCCTGCCTTTTAAGGTGAAGGGAGGAATGTCCCCACAACCAGCTCAACCTCTTCCACAATCAACCTTAACCTCTCACTACCACAACCCCCGCCAGGAATGGGCACGAGAAAAGGAGAGGGGTTCTGGAGGCTTCGTCCTGGCAATCATCCTGCCCCTTTACCCTATGGGTCAAGACACCTTTCCATCATATTTAATGCGTAAACATGGCTGCAGAAAGAACCATGTTAAAATACACAGCAACTGTGCTGTGTTCACTTAATTCATGAAGGGGTACATATTTTGGCTGATTTGGCAATTGACAACACAGTTACTAGTGCAGGGATGGTTAACTCCAGTCCTCAAGGGCCACCAACCGTTCAGGTTTTCAGGATATTCCTGCTTCAGCACAGGTGGCTCAATCTGACTGAGCCACTGATTGCACCACCTGTGCTGAAGCAGGGATCCTGAAAACCTGACCAGTTGGTGGCCCTTGAGGAGTGAACTTGGCTACCCCTGTATGAGTGCTATCACATAGTAATCATTTCAAGGTTACTATTCAACATTAGGACATTTCAGCCTCCCAGCAATGCCACCCTCAACTTTTGAATTACTTGGTTGATTTAAGCCACTATTATTAAAGCTTTTGTCTCTCTTTTTCTCATAATATATCTTACACAAACTTTTAGTGTAGGCAGTTCTACTTCAACAATTCCTTTAATTAAGAATTTTAACGATTAAAAGTGGAGAAGAGCTGCAGAATTATAATGATCACTCGGAATGCAAAGTTGAATATGAAGGTAATTTTAATTCCCCCCCCCTCCAAAATCCACTATATATTCCCAAATTCAAAACAAGATGAATATACTAATATATATATATATGTGTATGTGTATGTGTATGTGTATATATATGTGATATATATATATATATATATATATATATATATATATATATATATAGCCTATAGGGAACCATGTTAAAAATGGTTTTTGAAGCAAAAAGTGGCACTGTGTGCTCATTTGCATGTCATTTCCCAGAATCCCTTGCTGCAGTGGAAGTGCTGTGTGCTGGGTGATAATGGGGAAAGCGGGGTTGCAGACCTGCCTAAGACATGCAGATGAGCATACAGTTGTATTTACATTTATATATATATATATATATATATATATATATATATATATATATATATATATATATATATATATATATACACACACAGTGGTTGACAAATCACCAAAAAATCTACTCGCCACACAAAAAAATCTACTCGCCACCTAGTACCAAACGTGTGCTGCTTGGGCCAATATTTACTCGCCCGGGTGTTAAATCTACTCGCCCGGGGCGAGCAAATGTATAGGTTTGTCGAACACTGTAATATATATATATATATATATATATATATATATATATATATATATATATATATATATATATATATATATATATATATATATATATATATATATATATATATATTCAGATGTAACCTGCATGTGCAATTAACTACAGCTCATTCTTAACACAGTTACAATTATCTCATAATCTTTGCTCCGGTACCTACAGTATGCAATGTTATCAATTCTCAGTTGTCAAGGATGTTGGAAAATTAAAATAAGAGAATGAGTGTAGCTTGTTCTCAGATGTTCATTTACACGTAAAAAACAAACTTATTTACATTAGTGTTTTAGTGTGACTATTACTTGCTTTTTCTATTCCTATATTTATGGATTCATACTACTTAATGTGAGCAATCTGCTAACCTTTACGTGTTACATGACTACTGGGAAGACCTTATCTTTTTTTTCCTTTGGGTAAAGAGCACAAAATAATTGCTTTACCTTAACATAAATAAAATACAAGGACAGCTCACTAGAGATTGCCTTGAATATTAATTTGACCTGTGTATGGTTTTACCGTTTGCTAAATTAGTCTCTACTCAGGTTTCATAAATCATCACTGAATGGACTATAAAGTTGCACATAATGAAGTATTTGGTGATAAATTGCTTGGTGTAAATGTTTGCTTTGCTTATCACAGGGTAGGACAATAGGCACTAATTGAATACCCATTTATTTCAAACAGAGAATGCTGTTGCACAAAATAAAAATGTTAACATGTATGTTTTACTAATTATTATATCATAAAAAAGCTAATTAATTTAATGCACTTCTGTCTGAAATATGGTTGATCACTTTTCCTTTCTGTATAATAGAGAATGGAAGAGAGAACTGCAGTAAAACGTATGTGAACCACATTTTAATAACTAAATACATTGTTTATGATATAATGAAGGCTATGGTAATATGCTAGTACTATGATTAGGAAAATTGGGGAATATGATTCCAAAGAACCGGTGCTCCAGAGTGCACTGGTGATAGTCGTGGTACTTTTTATAATGTTCATGAAATCAGTACATCCGGATCACCCATAATAGCAATGGAAAGGATAAGTGCCATAATCAATAATATTCCCGATTTTGGAGAGAAATACTTGAGTATCTTACTCTTTGATAAAGCGCACATACGCGCGAAACACGTCAGAGTTCTCTCTGCTAGTTCTTATATTTTACAGACTTTACGCAAACTTTTTGTTTACATGCACTTACACTATTATACAACAGTATATGCACATGTAGTACATGAACTCCTATTAGTCTCTCACTATAATGTTTAGATTATAAAATGTCCAGATCTGATTGGTAAACGGGTAAGCACAATATGGATTATTCAAAAAGGTCAGTTGCATGTTAACACACCCAATTTAGGGTTTACTCATGTTCAAAGCACTGAGACTTCATGCTGGATTAGGTGCATTAACCAGGGAAGCGCAAACTTTTGCAGCTGCGCCCCCTGCCTTCCCTCCGCTGGTGCTCGCACCCCCTCCCTTACCTTGATGTGGCGTCAAATGACGCTGCGAGGTCATGTGACGTCACATGACCCGCAGTGTCATTTGATGCATGTCACATCACTTGACCCCGCTGTGTCATTTGATGCCGCGTTGCCATGGACACGAGTGACGCCGGCAGAGTCAGGGTAAGCGTTGCAGAGGTCTCACGTGATCCCCCGGCATTTAATTTTAATGCCTCGGGGAAGAGCGCGGGGCCCCTGCAAAGGTCCGCCACCCCCACATTGTGCAACGCTGCATTAAACCATAGACTTTAATGAATAACTGGAACTGCAATTGGCATTAGACAGTGAGGCATTTAAAGTGAGGTTTTTAAGTGATAAATACAGTTAGACTACAGTTTGACTAGAGGTGACTGGGGACTGCTTCTTTCTGCAAACTCTTTAACTCAAGACAACAAACGGTAAGCTACTCAGATCACACTATGATCCCAAGCTTGCTAACCTGCCTATTTCAACCCCCCACCCCTTTACAACTTATTTACTGCAGTCTCTCCCAAAACTGAATGCACAATACACTGAAACCCTGAACTGACTCTAGCATTGCAATACAGCTAGACATTTGACAAGGAACAGGCACACACCTGCTGTTAGTCTGCTCACACTCACTCTGCTCACAACAGCTCCTTGCAGCCCTGTCTACCTCTGGCATCATGAACCTGCTACTGTATGTATTTTAACTTTTTTCTTTCTCCTGGCCTCATGGAGATGTTACTCCCTCTATCCACTACAAACTACTCCATCCTGGCCCACACCCAACATCACCATACACCCTGGACTACTCAAAAGCCTTGCACTATCTACTGAATGTTGGTGGAGAACTCTAAAAACCAGCACACCAACCACTGCTCACTCTAATGGAAAACACCACAAATTTACAACTTGCAAACAACAACCCACATTTCTACTCATACTATTACTCTCTTTAGCAGGTGATATTGAACCTAACCCAGATCCTCCCATTTCAGCTCTGTCCCATGCCCCTGAGAATTCCACCTTTAAATTCCAAAAAGGGCTATCTGTCGCCCATATAAACATCCGGAGCCTGCTGCCCAAACTGGATGAACTAAGGGCATGGTGCCTTATGCATAAACCCAAAGCCATTCAGGGATACTCCATTTTTAGGAGAGATAGGTCAAAGAGAGGAGGAGGGGTGTTATTTTATATTGCAGACACCTTACAATTTACACTGTTAAATTGCCCCCCAAGCCCACCCTCTTTTGAAACTCTAGTTGGCAAAATCTGCCTCCCCTTTTCTAATCCCATCTTGCTTGCTGGCATCTACCGCCCCCCTAAAGCCCCTCCACAGTCCCTGACTGATATCACCCAATTTCTTGGCTCCATTTCCTCTCTGAATGAGAAGAGTGAGCTGCTAGTTCTAGGGGATTTCAACTTCAATTGGTTTGACCCTAAAAACCACAAAATCCAGATACAACTCAAGTCACTTAACCTATCACAACTCATTTCCCAACCCACACGGATAAACCTGAAATCGCATAACCATTCCTTGCTAGACTGGATTCTCTCCTCAAACCCCAGCAGAATCCAATCCTCTGGCATCCTTCCTGATATTTTCAGTGACCATGCAATAGTGTACTGTGTAAGGAAAATTAAAACGCCCCATTCAAGCCCTAAAGTTCTCCTCACTAGAACATTTAAAAACTTTAAACCACAACAGTTTCTGGATGACCTTACCAACTGCCCATGGCACAGAATCGATTTAATTCCCGACCCCGATTCTGCGCTCGACTATTTCCAATCCGAGATCTTAAAACTCTGCGATACCCATGCTCCACTACGCAAAATAAGGGTACGGGGGGCCCACTTTCTATGGGTTACACCTGACTTTATAGCACTCTACCAGTTCAGGGATGCCTTGTGGAAAAGCTACAAAGTAACTGGCACTACCAAGGATCTCAATCACTACAGATGCATGCGGAACATGTGCACAAGGCAAACAAGGCATGCAAAAGCACAATATTACTCTGACAATCTCCACCAAAATACATCAAACCCAGCTAACTTCTGGAAGGTTATCAACAATATATTCCAGCCTCCTAACCATCAACAACCAAGTAATATCACTAAGGGGGATATTACTCTGACAAACCCCACTGACATTGCAAATGCATTCAATGATTACTTTGTGGGGTGTGCCACTAACTTATTAGCGAAACGCAGCACAAACCCCAAACATGAATCTCATCCTGGGAGTATCCCTACAGTCCCACCCCCTCCCAACACTGCCCACAATTTTCAATTTAGCCCAGTATCTGAAGAGGAGATTACACAAGCGCTCCTCAAACTAAAACTAAGCAGCCAATGTGGACCCGACTTACTACAATCTAGGTTCCTACGACTTGGTGCCCCAGCCATTGCCAAACCAATTGTGTCCATAGTCAACTCTATTCTGTCTGCAGGCCATATCCCTAAGACCTGGAAAACTGCCAGAGTTGTCCCAATCTTCAAAAGTGGGGACAAAAACATTGTCTCAAACTACAGGCCAATCTCACTTCTCCCAATTCTATCCAAAGTCATGGAAAAATGTGTCCACTCCCAATTAAGCGATTTCTACACCAAGACACATTTCCCTAGCCAATTCCAATCTGGGTTTCGTCCCAAACACTCCACCGTAACTACCCTGCTAAAAGTTTGCAATGAAATCCAGTGTGGAATGGAACGGGGTCAACTCACTGGTGCAGTATTCCTAGATTTTGCAAAGGCTTTTGACACAGTTGATCATGCTATCCTGCTTAACAAACTCCAGAGCTCTGGAATAGGGAAACATGCTTTAAACTGGTTTCAGTCCTACCTATCAGGAAGATCCCAACATGTGTCCATCTCAGGCTCTAACTCCAACCCCCTGGATATCACCTGTGGTGTCCCGCAAGGCTCTGTTCTGGGGCCCCTACTCTTCTCAATGTTCATTAATGATCTTCCCACAGCTTGTAAGGAAGCCTCAATACACATGTATGCAGATGACACAATCCTATATGCACACAGCCATAGCCTCTCTGACCTTCAACACATACTTCAGTCTGACTTTTTGAGACTCGAAAACTGGATTTCCCAAAACAAACTGTTTTTAAACACTGACAAGACTGTAACAATGGTATTTGGGACCAAGACTAAATTTGTAAAGCTTCCAGTGACTGAGCTCCTGATTAGAACCAACGCTAACACCACCCTAACACCTGTCACTAGTTTTAAATACCTGGGCTTATGGTTTGACTCCCACTTAACATTCGGGATGCACATTGATACCCTGACAACCAAAACCTATGCCAAACTAGGGGTACTTTACAGGAACAAATCCTCCTTAAGTCTCCTGGTCAGAAAGCGTATTGCACAGCAGATGCTAATGCCAATTATTGACTATGGAGACATAGTATATGGCTTGGCTCCTCAAACCCACCTTAGCAAACTTGACACCCTCTACAATTCTACAATTCAATTTGTCGTTTTGTTCTCCAATGCAACTACAACACACATCACTGCGAAATGCTCAAAAAACTAGATTGGTCATCACTAGTGTCTAGGCGCAAAGTTCACCTTTCCTGTCTCACCCTCAAATACTTTCTGGGCAAGCTACCCAGCTACCTGAACAAGCTCCTCACCCCTACGACATGCAGCACCTATCACCTGAGATCAGAGTCCAAAAGACTATTCATGGTCCCAAGGCTCAACAAAGTATCCGGACGTTCCTCCTTCTCCTTCCGTGCACCCCAAAACTGGAACAACCTACCAGAGACTCTCATATCCACCACCAGCTTAAGTTCTTTCAAATCTAAGGCTGTCTCACACTTTAATCTGGTCTGTAACTGTTTCATACGCTCATAATATATATTTTCTTTAACTGTGCACGCAATGTCTTGTATATAATGTATACCTTGTTCATTTATGTAACTATACTTGTAACCATGTATTATTTGTTTTACTCTGTGCCCAGGACATACTTGAAAACGAGAGGTAACTCTCAATGTATTACTTCCTGGTAAAATATTTTATAAATAAATAAAATAAATAAATAACCCTGATTGTTTAATCATCCTTGTGTTGATCTTGTATTTGCTTTTTTTAAACAATGTTTATTTCATTTTGGTCAATGTTAATGACACATTCAGTGAATGTCAGAAGACCGAAGACAAATTATTATAATTACGATAATAAACATTCATAATTGTCTAAAGGCTCATCAAATTAATTAATTATGAATTTACTACCTTGCATAAAGGGCTTTGTTTTAGAAATTGGTGTAAATTAAGGTTTACTTGTGCAAGATCCAGAAAAATCCATTAAACCAGAGCTCATAATGGGATGGTACCTACAACTTGAACGTATACTGGATACGGAGCATCCAGAGGTTAACACGTATCCTGAAAGCCAATTATATTCAAAACCAATAACCATGCTACATATCACCCGTAGCGGATTCCCCATTAGGCCCGGGCTTAGGGCGGCAACATTTTGTGGCGGCAAAAATGTATTTTTCTTTTGCCGCACTCTTGGGCCTATCAGATCTAATAGGAAGTCATTACTGTATATCTGTTGCGGCTGGCTCCTTACCTGGCTCCCTCCTCTTCCTTCTGACCGACAGCGTCATGTAACATCAAAGCATCTTGTTGCCTTGGTAACACAACGGGTCAGCATCAATTGACATTGCGTTACCATGGCAATGTGATGCCATGCGACGTCAAATTGGTGACGTCCGTTGCGTCATTTGATGTTGTGGTTCAAAAGGAGGAGGGGTGCAGCAGGAAGGAGGCGGCCGCAACAGCTGTGCCTAGGGGCTGCAGACTTTGAAATCCGCCGCTGCATATCATTTTTTTTAGTGTTAACATCATGTTTTTGTAGCATAACGTGGCATTATCCGCCAATAACGTAACTTTCAGTATGTCTTAGTGTTACTTCAATCCAGACCCTGAAATATTGTAGGTCTTTAATTTAAGTTGAACAAGAGAGGAGAGGGAATAAATGCCAGGAAATAAGGCTATGTTAGTGTCTGGGTGTAATTATTATGACCTAACTAATGCAATGCTAAGTACCCACGTTAAGCTTAACAGACTTGTCGATATGAGATGTTATCATAACACGTTATATGCCCATCATTTACATCTCATTATCACTAACGGACGTTATAGTTAATGCAATGATCTTTAATGCAGAAAACAGAACTTCTACTCCTTTGGGGATACACGTTAGTATTAACATGACATTAAATTAGTTTGACCGCCATGTTAAGTTGCGCATAGTTTTGTGGTCCTGGGCCTTTGTGCCAGTATTTTGGGAGATTCATCCTACAGACCTGTTCATTATTATACAAATCCTACACCATAAAGGACTCCCCTGTGTTCACTTTACAAAAACAGTTTTGCCCTAGTGGGAGTGAAATCCTGAAACACATTTTTACCACACATCTGTGGGACACACAGTTAAAGAGAAATGTAAAAATGAGAATGAACAGCATTCATAAAATATAGAGGGGGAAATTCCCAAACCTCTAAATCTGTGTTTACTGTCATTCAAGACAATCGCTGATAAAGCGGGTTTGAGATAACTAGTATCGGAGGTTAGTGAATCCGAGATGAGAGAGAGATTTTGGCCCTATAGCACAGAAAAAAACGAATTTGGAAATAGGAAGTACATTGAAAAGGTGCAGAAGAACTTGAAACATGAATGCAAAAGAGAGGGGATTTAAAATAAAGGCATCCATTGGTAAAAAGCTTAGTAAATAAAGGTCCATTATCCTGCCACCATTGCTGTCTCCACAAATGGGCAATAGAAGAAGCAAGATAAAAGGTTAATACATCAGTTCAGCTCCCTGCAATGTACAGCTTAATATTACATATCATTTAACCATTTACTAAGGATACATTGTGCGGGGGAGTTTTTGATATCCTTTCCAGGAGAGGAGGTAGTATTCAGCTTCTCCGAAAATGGGAACTGGCTCATCAGTTGAGCCAGAAAGTCTTCTCTCCGCTCATATTCTTTACCTCGATAGATAAACACCTTGTTCTACAAAAAAATTAGAAGATAATGCAGTTTGCTTAAATAAGACAGGTATAAAATAACATACAGTTTCGGAACAAATACTGTAAAACTATTCCCAATAGATTTAGGGATCCTCGCTTTCTACTATTCTGTTATAGACACCAAGGCTAAATTATGATGCATAGACAAGAAATAGGGGAGCGAACCCCTCGGGATACTGTGGCTACCAAAACCGTGGTGGTTCAATTAATGCAAGTCCCTGGTAGCAAGAGGTGGACATCCTTTAAAGTGTAAAGACAATAAGCAACCCAGATTTTAGCCGTGCAGACTAAAGCAGGGCGGGGGGCTTTTAACCGGGGGAGATACCTGCGGGCACGTCCAGGGAAATGCCCGAAAATAAACCCCAACCAGTAGCAATATGCCTCACCCACGCCCTGTGTCCCGGACTAAACCCAGCGGTCAGTACTCACGACTCCTTGTGTGAACTGCCAGAGTGCTGGTTGAGGGGTTGCTCAGCGGTCTGTTGTACGGTGGTGTCCTCGTGTGCTCCAGCAGGAAGTAGAAGAGATAGGTGAAAGAACGAGTGACGCCGCGGTCACGACTCCTCTAAACAGCCAAACGCATGTAGAAAAAATAAAAAACTTTATTGAACAAACAAGTGAACAGCAGCCATAGTCATCCTCTGACGCGTTTCGTCCGGGTCACGGACTTTTTCAAAGTCTTTGAAAAAGTCCGTGACCCGGACGAAACGCGTCAGAGGATGACTATGGCTGCTGTTCACTTGTTTGTTCAATAAAGTTTTTTATTTTTTCTACATGCGTTTGGCTGTTTAGAGGAGTCGTGACCGCGGCGTCACTCGTTCTTTCACCTAAATTATGATGCAGGTTGAATTATTTTTGCGATGTATATACATATATAAATACATATTCACCCATTAGTGATAACCTAGATCAGAAAAATAAATCTAAAGATGTATTAGCCGATGTTGTATCCGAAAACGCATTTTAACAAAATATTGATACAACTCTAAAAAGTGAATTCCTTTAAGTATTTCTTTCTACTAGTGGGATATATTAAATGAAGGATTTATTAACCTCCTGAAAAGTGTCACTGCAATGTTTTTTTGGAAACTTTCCTTCAAAACAGATTTTAGTCAGAAATCATCATTAATTACCTGCATAAATTCGCAGTACTTGAAAAGAGAGGAAATGCAATGTTGGTCCCAAAAACTGAGTCTACTACAGGCGGTCCTCGCTTATCCGACAGAATTCGTCCCGCAAACCGCCGTCGGATAATGGACCGTCGGATTGTGGGTCAATGTTAATCGGCGGCACTGACCGTCAGATAAGCGGGTCCGACGTTGGATAATGTGTCCAGCGGACTGCATTATGCGGCGTCGGATAAGGGATCCGTCGGTAAGCCGAGACTCATTGTGCATCCTGTTATAAAATATAGATCTCAAACAGCAATCCACAAAGCAAATATGGAAGCTAAAGAAAATTGAGGCAGAGCAGCTGACAAAAAATTACGCTAAGAGACTTGGGTAGAAAATGTAATTCTCAGCACCAATTTAATACAATTCCTAACTGTGATTTATTCAGCAAGGTGAAGGAATATCATCTTGTTTAAACACCTCATTGTGTCAGTATATTGAAAAACTATTTTTCAATTTATATAATTGCCTCTACTTTACCATTTTACTCTTGATCACATAAATCATTGTGAGACTATCAAGAGTTTCTTCGCAGGGACTAAAAAAAAAAAAAACAACTTTATAACTCGCTCATTGCACTGTAACTTTAACTTTCAGTAAATTCATGTCATATTGTAAGTGTTCGTTGTTCAACATTGTTGTCCACAATTGGTAACAGCAGTGACATTTTAGAGACAATTGTAAAGAATGCACTACTGCACTGTATATAGAAAATGAAGATTAGTGAAAACAATAAATATATAAATAAACATAATAACATGGGTTAGGTGAAACAAACTGGAACAAATAGCTACTTTACTCAAGAATTTTATGATATGCGGATCTGACACTTGAGACAGTAATATACAGACTAAGGCCGATTGCTATGTGAATTACACAATTGTCCCTCAGAAAAGCATTCGTGTGGAAATGAGGAAATCATGAGTGATCCCTAATCAAAGATATACCTGCAGAAGAAATAGGTGATTTAAACAAACTCAGGGTAAGCATTTTCTCGTTATGGGATGAGAATTGTATACATAGGAGCAATATGTCATGCAGAAAAGGAAAGGGGGAGATTGAGTAGTTCAGTCACAAGGCAGATTCATAAAAGTGTTATACTGTATGCATGATTTTTTGAGTGATTATGTATTGTATGTTTATGGATATGGCACTAAATGACTAATGATTATCAGTTTAGTAATACCCTTACTTAAGTAATAATCCCAGAAGAACAGGGCATTATTGGCCAGTAATGCCCTGTTCTGAGGGGATTATTACTATTATAGGCTAAATGTAGGCTTATTTCATAAATAATAGACACTTTTGTATAGTTAAATAGATTTTTTTTATTAAAATAAAATGGTAAATACATGAAACCACCTCTATATACTCTTACACTGCAGATATCTATATCCACACACTGCCGCCTCCTCTGTGTACACACACACACACACACACACACACACACACACACACACACACACACACACACACAGCAGCTCACACACACACAGCAGCTCACACACAAACTGCTGCTACACACACACACACACACACACACACACACACACACACACACACACACACACACACACACACACACACACACACACACACACACACAGTGCCTATACACACATACACACACACTGGAGCTCTAGACACACAACACAGCACCTCCTCTACACTCACTACACAGCACCTCTACACACACAGCAGCAGCTCTACACACACACCAGCTCTACACACACACACAAACTCTGCTGCTACGCACACATGCTACACCCATAAACACTGCTACTGACACACACACACACACAGTAGCTCTATACACACACACACACACACACACATCAGCTCTACACTCACACAAACTGCTGCTACACATACAACAGCACAACACACACACACTGCAGCCACAATCAAAAATGCAGCCACTTACTAAACTGTGCACTCTCCCCCCCAGCTCTACACACAACACAGCACAACACAGCACGTCTACACCCACCCCACACACACAACACTGCACCTCTATACACAACACACTTACTTCTTTGCAGTCTATCTCCCCTCCCCCCCCCCCCCCCTCCACCCCCTAATTCAACTGAATCTGCTCAGAAAATCTCAGTCAGCTCGGGAGGGGGAGGAGTCAAACCGTGGCTTTTTGACCAATCCCCTGCCCTGTCTCAGAGCTTTTACTTAATTCAAACCAATCCCCTGCCCGGTATCAGCTGTTCTGAAAGCTGATTGGCTGGAAATAAACAGATTGAAAACTGCATTTTGCAAACTGCTGAAATTCAGGGCATTACTGTGTATAAAGCTCGGAATTTTAACCAATCAGAGAACAGGGTTTTCAATAATGCCCTGAATTTTACTGCTTTAGCCTATAATTACAAGTAACCATACAAGGTTCAATGTTAGCGGTAAATTACTCATAGTACTGGTTGTTATGTCACTAAACATATGGTTCAAAAAATATACAGTATCTGTCAATTATTCTGGGACACCACAAAGTCATGCAGGAGACAACTATCCCCTATGTTGTAATACCCAAGAACATCAGTTTTGTAATTGACAAATGTCAGCCAATCACAGGTCGAAGGACAGAGAACATATTAGATAGTTTTGCAACCCAACAATGTGATGGAACAAGTTAAAATCATATGGTATATCAACAGAACCGAATCAAGAATTAAAAGCCAGTCAAGATACCAAACCTGGACACATCAGCTGCTCTATAAGGTTTATGTGTTGCCTGTCATAAATAAACATAATAGGCCCAGGTCCCCAAAGCTCCATTATTGAATTTCCCATGTATCTTAGGGGTGCCTATTTATTGTGCACAGGTGTCTTTAAAGGTCTGTTTGATATAGAACCCTTGGGACTCTAGTAAAATAGGTCTTTCTCGATATTTCAGGGTCTGGTAAGGCGTTAACCACCTTTACGAAAGACAGGTGTAACGCGAGTCATGTTATTTGAAGCGAATGTGAGGCAGTACTAACTTAACATGCTGTTAAGCCAATGCTAAGGAGAAAACTGACGGCTGCTGTTTTTGCATATCATTAGCATTGTGAATTTGCGTTACCCTCAGGGATGTCTGTTATTGATCTTGATAACATAACATTATGAGCCCTGAGTTAATGGAGCTTTGTGGATCTGGGTGCTAATGCTATGATATTAAGGGGCATAATTTATGTAATTTTATGCACAGGAACAAATTCAATATCTGGTACAAAATTGTAAGCTCACAAATTAGTCAATATAAATCTCTTGGCATACTGCTGTGGAGTCATATGATCATGTCAGTTGCTCTGTATAGATTTAGAAGTTCCAGGTATTTATTCAATGTCAGGCAATAGGCAACAGTTGAGTCAAAATTATCTACAGGTGACCAACTGTACCACTGTGAGAATGGCAGTAACATTTGGGACTGAAAGGTGTACAAGTCTTAGGGAACACCCTGTTTCACAATTGCAGAAAGGAAAAAAATAGCTCCATAGTATAAAGAACAGCAAGAGAACAAATTAGTACATGTAGGGGTCTATATATTAAACTTCAAGAATAGTTATTCCTTACAAAATTAATCATATGGTCGGTGTTTTAATACATTGTCCCTAACTACTGTATGAATGACTGCAAAACTATAATCATGTACAGCAGGCCTGCACAACATACGGCCCGCGGGCAGCATGTGGCCCGCCTGGCCTCTCTGTGCGGCCCGCGATGACTTCGGCCAGGCACCAGTTAATTAAATAAATTAAATTTAAAAAAAAAGTTTAAAAAAATGGTGGCGATTCATCCCCCCCCACCTCCCCTCCCCTCTCTCCCCTCCCCCGGGTTTTGCGGTGCGCGGGGGCAGCAGCAGCAGCAGCAGCAGCATGAGGAGGATGCGGCAGACGTGGGTATTTTTTTTTTCAATAGCAGGATGCCGGGGAGGTCAGAGCATGCCGGGGGCGGGGCTTAGTACCGGGGAGAGAGGATGTGCTGATCTAAGAGAGGTGTGTGTGTGTGTGTGTGTGTGTGTGCTGGTGGTGGGGTGTCTGTGAAAAACGGGCTGGTGGGGGGGTGGGTGCTGACATGTGAAGGGTGGGTGCTGACATGTGAGGGGGGGGCTGCTGACATGTGAGGGGGGGTGGGCTGCTGACATGTGAGGGGGGGTGGGCTGCTGACATGTGAGGGGGTGGGCTGCTGACATGTGAGGGGGGGTGGGCTGCTGACATGTGAGGGGTGGGCTGCTGACATGTGAGGGGGGGTGGGCTGCTGACATGTGAGGGGGGGGTGGGCTGCTGACATGTGAGGGGTGGTGGGCTGCAGACATGTGAGGGGGGGTGGGCTGCTGACATGTGAGGGGGGTGGGCTGCTGACATGTGAGGGGGGTGGGCTGCTGACATGTTAAGGGGGGTGGGCTGCTGACATGTGAGGGGGGGTGGGCTGCTGACATGTGAGGGGGGGTGGGCTGCTGACATGTGAGGGGGGGGTGGGCTGTTGACATGTGAGGGGGGGCTGCTGACATGTGAGGGGGGGCTGCTGACATGTGAGGTGCAGGGGAGGGAAGTGATGTGAGGTGCAGGGGGGGAGAGAGTGATGTGAGTTGCAGGGGGAGGGTGTGATGTGAGTTGCAGGGGGGGAGAGAGTGTCATATTGAGGGGAGGGGGAAAGAGTGTCATATTGAGAGGAGGGGGAGAGTGTCATATTGAGGGGAGGGGGAGAGTGTGTCATATTGAGGGGAAGGGGAGAGTGTGTCATATTGAGGGGAGGGGGAGAGAGTGTCATATTGAGGGGAGGGAGAGAGAGAGTGTCATATTGAGGTGAGGGAGAGAGTGTCATATTGAGGGGAGGGAGAGAGTGTCATATTGAGGGGAGGGAGAGAGTGTGTCATATTGAGGGGAGGGAGAGAGTGTGTAATATTGAGGGGAGGGGGAGAGTGTGTCATATTGAGGGGGGGAGAGAGAGAGTGTCATATTGAGGTGAGGGAGAGAGTGTCATATTGAGGGGAGGGGGAGAGTGTGTCATATTGAGGGGAGGGAGAGAGAGAGTGTCATATTGAGGGGAGGGGGGGAGTCATATTGAGAGGAGGGGGATAGAGAGTGTCATTTAGGGGAGGGGGAGAGAGTGTCATATTGAGGGAAGAGAGACATTGGGGGGATGCTGACTTGTGGGGGGGGATACTGACATGGGATGCTGACTTGGGGGGGGGGGCTGCTGACATGGATTGGGCTGGGGGGATGTGGAGGGGGTATTGTGTGTTTGATGTGGAGGGGGGTATTGTGTGTTTGATGTGGAGGGGGATATTGTGTGGGTGAGGGGGAGAGATGGGGTATGAGCGATAGATGGGGAGTATCGTAAAGGTTGATAGTGAGGGGTTCTGGGGGAGATATGAGGATGATGATGATGATGATGATGAGAGGTGCTGGAGGAGAGATGATGATGATGATTTAACCCGTGTGGCCCAAATTTTTTTTCCTTGGAGCAGTTCGGCCCTTCTCACTTTACGAGTTGGGCAGGCCTGATGTACAGAGTAGACAGGTGCTTAAGCTGTATATGCATCTATCTTATCTTTCAAACTGCATTCTCTTTTTAAAGGTCATCGAACACTGATTCACCATCCTTAAAGGTCTAACAAGACTTCTGAAAAACCGAAAAACACTTCTCTAGATTGAGGCAGAACTGGTTCGGTTTTCACACCTCTACAGGCACAACACTAGGTAACTACCAAACAGTGATGCCATGGGAGTCAATTGATATGGATTAAAACTCAGCCCAACTTGAACCTTGTCTACAGAACCCGATGCCGGTGGTGACCCTAAACTCAGAGGAGATAACTTGACACTGCGCTATGAGGCCAAGATGGCCAATGCCCACCAATTGCTGGACCACATGGCCAATGAGAGGGCCTGCCTGCCGCTGGACAACATCCAGGAGGAGCACCGGCAGCTGCAAATCAGAAATAGAAAAATGGAAACAGATTTAAGCATTGCTCTGAGTCAACAGGGAGATGTGGTATCGCAACTCCATTCCAAAGAAGCTGAACTGGCAACTACATTGAGTGGAAAAAGAAGTGCAGAAGGACAGTTTCAAGAGCTGAAAACTCAAATAGCTAATCTTGAATACTCTTTAAGTGATAACATGAAATGGCACGAGTCTAGGATAGTAGAAATAGATTCCGGACATAAGACAGAATCCAAAAGTATGCTGACAGAGGCTTTGCAAGACCTGAGCAAGGGTTACAAAGAATGGACATTTAGTGCTAAATTGGAGTCCATGTAAAAGATGGCGAGAGAAAGCTATTTGCGTAAATGCTCTGCGACTGTCGCCATACAGTCTGCCTACAATGAGAGGATCGCTTGACGCAGAGGAAATCTCATGACCATGCGGTCAGTAGAAAGACTGTACGTGGAAAAAGTCCTCCTCGAGCAACTGAGGAGTGCTGATTTCAAGCACCTTCTGGAGGAGACACTAATAACCTGGAGAAAGGGCTCCAATCCCAGCGGGACTGAGGGTTCTCATACTCCATCCACTCTCATTCGAGCCACAGAGATATCTCGAGGGAGAGAGGAAGGATGGGCTTTGGTCTTAGTAAGCCCGAGCTTCCCACAAACAGGGGAGATATGTAACAGGGACTTATCACTGCTGGAGATAAATTGCCTCTAAATCCATCAGTTTGCTGGTTAATTGCACAGGCAATCAACCAGACACCACCTGACTGATTAGGACTGTTAGAAAAAGCCTGGGCCTGAGTAACAGGAAGGAGATTCCTTAGCTAACAAGGGAGCTGACGGAAGGAAAAGGAGGGCTGTGTCCTGAGAGAAAGACACAAGGGGACCAGATATCTATGCCTGGACTCTCAAGCAGGCACCTACCTGGACACCACTGACCTGAAGGGCCACCTGTGTTAAGGTACCGCTGAGACTTTGGGGTGATAAGTGGGTAAGGGGCTTCCCCCCCTGGGTAAGGGGCTTCCCCCCTCCCCCCTGCCTTGCAGAGAGGGACTGGGGAAGTAAGTTAGCCCTAACACAGGGATAGGTGTTTATTGTTTTATGTATATTTTTGTTGCTGTATGGTTTAAAGGAACAGGCAATAAAGCCTTATTTTAATTTCACCTTAAAAACCGTCTCCATTGTACCTCTGCACACATCTCTTACACTCATTCTAAATGTGCTAACTTGTTCTATGGTCCATTGTACTCTGGATTGATTTCCCTACAAACTGCAATCAAAGGTCAAGATGTTTGCCATAACTTAGGCAACGTTACATAAAAAATTGTGACATTCTAAAAGTTCCTTCTCTCTTGGAAACTCATAACTTGATTACTGTATGTGAATTTTTACTGTTTTGGCTCATCTGCGCCTTGTGTTGTGAGAATATACCGTACATTTTCTAGTATAAGATATACTGTAGGTGGAAATAGACAGAACCATTTGACTTCATACAAAACATCTAGGCTGACTGTCTGCACTTAATGTGTGTTTTATCAGTATACCAAGTGGTTTGTAATAAGTTCCACTACTTTGCTGGCTTAAAAAAATATACCAGATATTGATTTTGTTTCTGCTTATCAAATGGATTACTGCTATAGATTGCAAAAATAATATCTATGACATGGACTGTTGCAACAACACAGATTCACATGATATATACAGGGAAACAGGCATGTCATGGTTTTTTTTCATCTTAAAAGGCTTTCAGTGTTTGCCAGGGTTCCCTACAGTAAACCTGGAGATTCTTATTTGATTCCACAACCATGCGGATTAAAAATATATACAAAAGAGGTTGGATGTATTATATACTAAATGCTTTTCAATTCTTCTGCCATTGTACAGTAAGTTCTCCAGAATGTTTCATGGGTTTAATATTGGAGTTACTTTGTTCCTCCGTCTATTATTAGGGATCAGTCATGGTTTCCTCATTGTTATATGACTGCTTGTCTGATGGACATTGCATTTCAAAGAAATGTGTCTCCAGAGTTATGCTGATGTGTCTGTGGTTATATACTGTAAATTGCTTGAGTACAGTAGCTGTTCATTACTGTTTATTTAATTTAACATGACATATGTTTTGTCATATTAGTTTAGTTTTGTTGTGAATATTTCTGTTTACCTATAGATTAGTTATTCTTTATTTATTATTTTTGTAGCTTTTTTCTGCCTTTTTTTTCTCATTTACAATTTTTTTTATTAAACGAAGGGTATTTCTGTAGGCTTTTTTGTGCTGTCAGCTGTTATACTGTAGTTCGCAGCCAATCAATAAATGCTCAGTTAGATGGAGTGCCTGATTGTGTGTGAAAAATATTGCAACACCTGACAATATAATGTATAAATGTACTTGATATGAAGAGGAAGGAGCACTCACGGAATAAGTTACTGCCCTGGGTGCACACACAGTCATTAAATCTATATTGCGCATATGTAATAAAGATAGAGAACACTTGACTGGGCTTGTACAAAAGTGTATTTAATAAAATCGTCTACGTTTCGTTCCCAACCCCGTCTTGAGAAAGATCCATATTGGGATCGAAATGTCGACGATTTCATTAAATACACTTTTGTACAAGTCCACGCGAGTGCTCTACAACTTTATTAAGTATATAGAACCAATGTTATTGCACATGGTGAAGAGGTACGCCAGTGAAATAATGTGGTAGCCCGCCCCCCTTCTCACTCACTGCTATTTCAAAACAATGGCCACTTCTCCTGCTGGTGGGTTATGTACAGAATGTCTAATAAGGATGACTACATCTGTATCAGAATACCGGGCACCCTGTTTTCCACATTATTCTTGAGGTGAAGGTTACACGCTGAAACCGGCCATGCGTTTCTACATTGGATACTCATAGGCTGTAATGTCGCCTTATCTGAATAACATTTTGTATTTTTTATATATTGCCTGTCTACATCTCTTTACAGCAACACATCATGTCCAGCTTCACTCCAGGGAGAGACCGTGACTTAGTGAAGAAAGTTCTTCAGTTCAGTCTCCGTGGAACTAGCAGCAAAACTGAACGTGTGAAATTAGTATTATCATTATATTTCATATAAAAGTCTAGTTGCAAAATGATAATCTGAGTGTTTGCTAAAGTGTTTTCCTGACTGAATTTCAGAGGGAGTTTAAGGTCATATGGAAATTGCAATACTTTTCAAGTAGTGTTTCCTTTATTAATATTTGTGAACCAAAGCGCTTTTGTGTATATATATATATTACAACAAGACAAACTGCCTGCAACAGACTAAGCAAATAATGAGTACTTAAATTAGTAATATAATAACCACTAACGGTGCTAGGGACTAGAAGTAATATAACAATGAAAAGAAAAAGAAAAGCGTCCCAACTCAGCACTCAAGTATACTCAGAACAAATATCAAAGAAAATTATGATTTATTTAACAGCACAAATAATCAAACATAAAATACAAAAATTATTAAAACAAACCCTGACATCCTCCTGTGATAGAATATGTATCAGACAGGGGAAATCCCCTATGAAGATACTGATGGACCCCTAATACCCAAGGCAAGGGAAAATTGTTTGTTCTGAGTATACTTGAGTGCTGAGTTGGGACGCTTTTCTTTTTCTTTTCATTGTTTTATATATATATATATACACACACACATATATATATATTTATTTTTATTTTTTTTTAAATTTGTGTCGGTAGGCTTCTTTGTGATGTCAACCATCCAGCCTACCAAAAAAAATCCCATTTAACAATACCTGTAAATCAAAGCTTTTTGTGTACATCCACATCAGCTGGTTTATTTCACAACGTACTGGCAGCTATACAATTAGTTAATTTGGACATGAAAAACATCCAACGCTTACTCTGAGGAATGTAGGGAAACCTTGGCCATAGTATCCAACGGCAAAGTAATCAGGCTTGGGCCGAAGTATTTTCATTATGCTTTCATAGAATTTTGCTTGTTGAGTCTGCCAATATAAAACAAAGAAAATGAAAATCACTCACAGCTACAAACATGAAATAGTTTACTTTTGTAATAACAATTCCAACTTCATCTGTCTGTAAAGTATAGATAAATATATACAGTATATATAGCTATAAATCCAATATAATGAACACACATTTTGTCAATTATTTTCTTACACAAATCTATTGTAGCAACTCAAATGCTATTTCCTATTTCAGAAATGTAACATTTATGATAGCTAATTTAATAAAGCGCGGCATGTTTCCACACTGATTAAATTAAGCAATAAATAATAGCGGTCAGCAGTAGCTGTTTACATTTCTATTTTCGTTTGCAGTTAAAGTTAATGCAGAAACATGCTTGCTCTACTCTTGTCCTCTATTTTACTCATCTATCCGCTTTCTTTCCTTATAAATACGCTTTCCCCTTTAACACACTTTCTTTTTCTCCCTCTCCATCTTTTCTCTGTGTGAAAACGCATGACTTGCACATACCTACTGTATCAAAAGTGTGAGATTGAAGGAGGAATCATCGATTGGAAAGCTTTCTGCTTTATAAATGCTTGATTTCTTCTACACTTGAATGCCATAGAAAAGATGTGCACTGCACAACACCATAGAAATGAGAGAGAGAGAGACAGAGAAATAGAGAAATAGAGCGGAGTACACAGTATTCCTTAGAATAGATCAGGGAGTAAGAAAAATGCTAAAATAGTACACGTAAAAAAATGTAATTGAATAAACAATAAACATAAAATGAATACACTTTTTTAATATGAATTTTATAGATCTGTGTTTTAATTAAATGACATTATGACAATTATGATTATTACATTTAATTAAATTACATTACTTATGACAAGGTATAGGGACCAATTCTAGAAGCTTGTGTAAGTAATTCATCAAGCATTTTGGGCAATTCTCAAATGAATTGGAAATTGTAGCTAGTAAGAAAGCTTCAATAACTTGCCAAACTCGCTCGAAGTGCTTCTCCCCGATCGGTAGCATTTCCACACAGACATAGTATGCGGGAGCTAAAAAAATGCTCAATCTCACATTTTTTGAGATATCACACTATTCAGGTAGCTTCGATAAGCACATCACGGATGCAACTTGCAAGCAACTCACAACTTCTCATCTCGCCACCTCATGGGTGGCAAGATGTGACACAAGAAATAATATAATTTTACTGCATTGGATTGAAGCCGGGAGTCTTCGGAGCTGATACACATTAATACCAACTCCTGAGACCCCCTGTTTAAGCGAATAAAGTATCAGTCACAGTTTGGACAAAAGTTTGATCATATTCATTTGGGCCATAGACATTATATATTTGTAATACTCTTTATATATTCTGACAAGGCATTGTATCACTCTCACCTCCACATCCCCTCCGGTGGAGATAACTTGATATGGCAAATATTTGTTTATTAAGATAGCTACGCCACCTTTTTCCCTACTGCTGGGGAATATATAAATTTACCCACCCAGTCTCTCCTAAGTTTTTCACTTTCTTTCGCATCTAGATGAGTTCCTGGATAATATAACTTCGGCTTTAAGACGCTTAAGGTGCTTCACAATTTTATTTCATTTAATAGGGGAATTGCTTCCTTTAACATTCCATGAAATAATTCTCATAGGGAACTTACAGTACGCTCTCAGAGGATATACCCAGTGGAGCTATTCCTTATTCTTAGCACTGTGGAGAGACTGTGTGGATAAACAGCCAAGTGTGGCATGTAAAATACATGTTGATTGTCGTTTGTCCATTTATCCCACAGTATTATGCTATGTGTGTTTTCTTTTCTATTTCATGCACTTGGTATATAACCACTACTATCATTTGTTGTGCAACACTGTCACGGGAGAACAGGCATTTACGCCAGGATCACATCACTGAGCAAAACCAAATAGTAAAACAAATTGTCATTTATTCCATAGAAACAGATATACACACAGTGGATTACAAAATACAAGAGAAAACACACTTATTGGGGGCCTGGGCTGCAAAACTAGCCTTTCCTAGGTGAAACAATCCATAAAACAAAGTCTTTAAGTTGACCGGGTCTTGGCCTGAAATGTTCTGGAACTCAAATTGGCATGAAGTTCCTGACGCCACCGCTGTATCTGCTCCGGGGCTGCTGAAATGCCTTGTCAGGGAGATAGTATCAAGCGTCCTGGTACTCTTTTCGGCTTCCATTCCCAGCCGCGACCGCTAAGTTCTGTTTTACTGTAATAACTTGGCCCTGAAAAGTGGGAATTAGAAAATTTCTTGCCTTGAAATTTCTGAAGCCGGCTCGCTGGTATTTCTCTCAGAGCACCTTTTGGTGATTTCGACTTTGCTGCTACTGTCTTGACGCTCAAAATCTCAGAGAATCTCTCATCCCGATTGGCTGCTGGGTTTCTTACACTACAGTATTTCAACTTCATTCATGAAATACTCCAGCCAATCCGAGCATGGGAGAAATCCTTACCAGTCAATCAGAGCGTTGCCAGTCTATCTAAGCCGGGCAAGCATGGATTCGGATTCTGACATGGTCATGCGCCAACTTGGCACCTCTGCCACTTGTCAGTCAGAAACCACCCGCTGAGTTAGGCTCCTCACAGTCTGGGCTGGGGAAAATGGTGGTCCGGGACTGCCATCATGCCAAGACGTGGGTACTTGAGCATAACTCCAGTGCCCAAATGGCATTCACACCTTAGCAACCTCTCACATTTTCATAAGAAATATCTTTTAAATAATTTTCAGACACATTTTGTACTTTTAATAATATGTTTTTTTTTTAATCAAGTTGCCTCATCCATTTTCCCTCCATTGAGTTGAATGGTATCTAGATCTATGGTAGATTGATGTAATTTATATAGATTGGAGGGATTTTTATATTTAACTATAGCCAGGTTACCTGATAGCTACTATTGTGCCCTTGGGCTGGCAGTAAACCTGGTACAATCAGGTTGCCAGTAGTTGATATGGGATTTTCCCCTCCTAGGAGCTGCATTTGAGTGACAGCGGGAGGCGAAAAGATCAAGCCTGGGCATGGCCAATCATGATCCAGACCTGGTGCTCTCCTCTGGCAGTACTTAAAGGCAGGACCGCCCTACATTTAGTAGGTTTCTTCCCCCACTGAGGAAGGCAGGTCACACAACTGGGAGCCTGAAATTGGGGCCTTCCCTTGTGCTTTTACCTCCGGGGAAGAGTGTGTGTGGACCATACCTCTGTCTCTGCAAGGGAGGTGGGGAAGAGCTAGGACAGCTGCGGGTGCCCTTGGCCTGTAGTGATGGTCCAGGGACCATCCTTCAGTGAGAGCTGAGAGTACTGCATCGGGCAGAAGCCTGCCATATAACTGTGCTGTACAGAAGACAATAAACTGTTCCTGTTATATACCTCCTGCCTGGTCCGTGACCTTACTCGGGGGTGAGGTAATAAGTTCTACAGTGGGAGATCACCTTCAGTTCCTGAAGCCTACGGCAGATAGGGGCACTGCACTGCTAAAGAGATATGTGGGGTATGAACCCTAGAAACTTGGTCCGGTGTCCCCACCACCATCGGCGGATGACTCAGCCCTCCTTTTGACAGCAGGTATATGCACCATACACCGCAGTAATGGACAAATCTCCCACTGGGTGGGGGAAACACCGTTACATAACTAATCACTCAAAAAATTAACCACAATACTGTGTTTTGCCTTATTAGACTAGGTGTACTGCCATTTCACTATTTTCATTTGAGCTTTAGGTACTGTATCTACTCTACATAATATATATTCTATATAATTTTTTTTGTTCATAAGGCAAAATGGCTTGTGTCACAAGTTACGCGTCTCTTATCTATTTATTTATTACTGATTAATTTCCATTTTCTGTGCTGGTTTTTCTTTGTCTTCCCTCTTAATAGAGGGCTTTTATACATGAGTATAATGATAATGCCAGAAAATATTCAGTATTTTAATAAATCTGTCACACCAGAGGTTAATGTGAATTGCAGATTGCACTGTACTTCTTAAAAAATAAAAGCAATTGTTTTTAAGACAGGTCAGGCCACTAACCCTGCCTTGTATTATGTGTTTTCTATGAATGAGGTTATCTCAGGCCAAAATCTGGTTTTAGGAAATTGTGAAATCATAAATATCTCTGATAGTAGAAATAATCAACAAACCTTCCAATATAACTTTAAATACATTCTCATATTCCAATCTCCATGAACTCTCAGAGCAAGCAGATAGAGCGGAGATAATGCATGTGTGAATCATACTGTAGCTTCTTACCTCTCTCTCAGCTGCCTAAAGAAAGTGCTAATCACTCGTATGCAGTATAAGGAGAGGAGTGGGACAGTATTCATCAGTTTTCCAGCATTATAAAGCTGACTGGAAAGTGGCAAGGAGCTACTACCCAGGACTGAACCACATCCACAAGATACTTACCTCCAAAGGTGCTCCCAGTACCTCCTTTCACGGTTTAAGGGTTCTGCATCATTCAGGCCAATAGGAAGCCACAAGGGTTGACGTTGCAGCTTCCTTATGGCTTGTGGAATCGTTAAACGACCATATTAGATGCCCAGCCAGAGCTGTTACCGGCAGCACCTTCTGAGAAAAGTATCTAGGGAAGCAATCAATGTGGTTCAGCTCCGGAGACCCCCTGCTTTATGCCTCATACACAAAAATATAAAAAATACCAAGAGGTAATGCTCCTTTAGGGGTTGCACCTGTCCTTGAGTTACATCATATTGCCCACCAGTGCAATAAAATATGCCTAAGAAGTGAGAAGTTATGTTTTCTTTTACCTAGCATATTAAATGGGGAAGAAATTATTACACAAGGAACTGCAAGTCTGGTAATTGCTGATTACAATATCTGTCTTTTCAGTTCCAATCCACATTACCAAATGAGTTGCTAAATGTTAACTACAGTTTACCACTTGAAAACACTCAATGCTACTTAGAAGTGCTAAAAGGCTCAATGACATAAATTATGCATTCATTATTACTTGCATGTGTACAAATGGAGTAACAAATGTGCATTAATAAAATGTCGGATATATTCGATGGATTTTGAAACCAAAGAAAATAATAATAATAATAATAATGTCCTTTCAAAAAATAGGATGTATGTATGTCTTTATTTATAAAGCGCTACTAGTGTACATAGTGCTTCACATTAGTAATACTTGTGACAATCATATAAATAACAAATAATACAAATAACAGGTCATGGGAATAAGTGCTTCAGAGATAAAAGTAACATTTTGTAAGAGGAGTCCCTGCTCCGGGGAGCTTACAATCTAATTGGTGGGGAGAACGTACAGAGACAGTAGGAGGGCATTCAGGTAAGTGCGTCTGCAGGGGGCCAACCTTTATGTATCGTGTATAGTATTAGCCACGGTGATACTCATATGCTTCTTTAAGCAAGTGTGTCTTAAGGTGGGTCTTAAAGGTGGATAGAGAGGGTGGTAGTCGGGTATTGAGGGGAAGGGCATTCCAGAGGTGCGGGGCAGAAAGTGAGAAAGGTTTAAGGCGGGAGAGGGCTTTAGATACAAAGGGGGTAGAGAGAAGACAGGCTTGAGCAGAACGCAAGAGTCGGAATGGTCCATAGCGAGAAATTAGGGCTGAGATATAAGTAGGAGCAGACGAGTGTAAAGCTTTAAAAGTGAGGAGGAGAATTGAGTGCAAGAATTGTGATTTGATAGGAAGCCAGGAGAGTGATTTCAGCAGGGGAGACGCTGAGACAGATTTTGGAAATAGTAGAGTGATTCTGACAGCAGCGTTTAGGATAGATTGTAGGGGAGACAGGTGAGAGGCAGGAAGGCCAGACAGCAGGAGATTACAATAATCGAGGCGGGAGAGAATGAGGGCCTGAGTCAGAGTTTTAGCAGTCGAGCAACAGAGGAAAGGGCGTATCTTTGTTATATTGCAGAGGAAAAAGCGACAGGTTTTAGATATGTTTTGAATGTGAGGGGCGAATGTGAGAGAGGAGTCGAGTGTGACCCCTAGGCAGCGAGCTTGGGCTACTGGGTGAATGATGGAACTTCCAACACTAATGTGGAAGGAGGTAGTAGGGCCAGGTTTGGGAGGAAGTATAAGGAGCTCTGTTTTTGCCATGTTAAGTTTCATTCGGCGGATGGCCATCCAGGATGATATTCCAGAGAGACATTCCGAAACTTTGGTCTGTATAGCAGGTGTAAGGTCAGGGGTTAAAAGGTAGATTTGTGTGTTGTCAGCATAGAGGTGATATTTGAACCCAAAATATGTGATTAGGTCACCTAGAGAGAGTGTGTAAAGAGAAAAGAGAAGGGGTGCCAGGACAGAGCCCTGGGGTACCCCCACAGAGATATCGATGGAGGAGGTGTTAGCAAAAGAGACACTGAAAGTACGATGGGAGAGGTAAGAGGAGATCCAGGATAGAGCTGTGTTCCGAATACCAAGAGTATGGAGAATGTGAAGGAGAAGAGGGTGGTCCACGGTGTCAAATGCGGCAGAGAGGTCGAGTAATATGAGCAGAGTGTAATGACCTCTGTCTTTGGCAGCATGGAGGTCATCAGCTATTTTGGTGAGGGCTGTTTCAGTGGAGTGAGCAGTGCGGAAGCCAGATTGTAGAGGGTCTAGGAGAGAATAGGTGTTGAGAAAGTGTAGCAATCTAGAGAATACAAGATGTTCAAGGCGTTTGGAGGCAAAAGTCAAGAGGGAGACAGGTCTATAGTTAGAAGGACAGGTAGGGTCAAGCTTGATGTTTTTGAGTAATGGTATAATGGTTGCATGTTTGAAGGAGGATGGAAAGGTACCAGAGTAGAGGGAAGAGTTAAAAATCTGTGTGAGCGTAGGGATTATAGAAGGAGCAAGAGGTTTTAGCCGATGGGAGGGCATGGGGTCAAGAGGGCAGGTGGTAGAGGGAGAAGAGGAGATCAGCAGTGACACCTTCTCCTTCGAGACAGCGGAAAAAGAGTCAATAAAGGCAGGAGGAGAGTTAGGAAGCGGTGTTGGATGGGAGGAGGCAACAGATGGGATGTTCTGTCATATGGTTTCTACCTTTTCCTTAAAAAAGTCAGCAAAGGAGGGGCATGTCCAGCAGTTGAACTGAGAAGCAGCGCAGCCACAGAGCTCCGTGCTGCAGCAAGCAAAAGTGTACTACAAAGCCCCAAAAATACATTAAAGAGCGGCGAAAAAGTGCCCACGGGTGAGGGAGACCCACCTCGCACCCCATGTAGCCCCGGGGCGGTGATCCGAGCGGGCAGTGAGCGCAGATGCGCGAAAGAAAACCGGAGCCCCAGAACCCCTCCAGATGCGATCGCCAAGATGGCCGCCGGGCGCGACAGAGAGCCCTGAAGCGGCGGTACTCAGCCAAAGAACCTGCTCGGCGAGAGAGGTAGGAGGGGAAGTGGAGAGGGCTCTGACTAACGGGAGCCACAGTCAAGTTAGGCAGAGAGACAGAGAGAGAGGGAGGGCAGCAGCTGCATAACAGCTGGGCTGGTGAAGCGTGGAGCGGAGGCCATTTAGCCTGCACACTGAAGGAGAGCTGGCAGATGTGAGCCTGCCCCCCCCTGGCTTCCACATCAGAACTACCTAAGAGCAGCCCTGGCCAAGAGTGAGGGTACTTGAGGGTGCCCCCCCCCCCCAACAAGATATTGCAGCGAGCAGATAACGAGTCCAAAAGTAAAGAAATAAAAAGCATATTTTACACCTAAGATGGCCGCCGGTGACCTGTGACTGGGGAGAGAGAGGAAAACCCAGAGAGGCCTGTAGGAGGCCCTATTGAACAATAGACTGTATACCACGGGCACTACCTGAACATCAAAGCCCGAAACCAGACGCTGGACAGCCGTGCACATGCACGCCGCCGCCCCCCCCCCCTCCCAACCCCCAACGAAATTCTAAAGAACCAAGGTCTATACATTTAGTCCCATGCACTAGAAAAATGTCCAAGAGAGGGGATGCAATTGTGGTACTGAGATAAGCCCAGAAAAAGGACAAGATTCACACTGAGTCTCTATAATTTAATGCAGCCAAACAAATTATAAAAAGAAAGATCGAGGACTGACTTACTTCCACATCCCCATCTGCGTACCGGCGACAAGGCTCCCCCCAGAAAGTCAGTGAAACCGGAAGCCTCCACGTTTTTTGCGAAAAGAAGCGCAACGCCTTCACTAACAGACAAGGGGAAAGCAGCACAAGCCCAAGAGGAAACTGACTCAGACTCGGATGCAGAGCAAAACCAAGATATCAGGAACAAACTAAAAGCCTGGGTTAAAGAAATAAAGCAGACGTTCCATGAGGAGCTGCAAAGTGCAATGAAGAGCCTCCACACTAAAGTCGTGGAGGTAGAAGAACGGACAACAGGGCTGGAGGTAGCCATGGAAGCGGTCACCGAAAAGCAAGTGGAGACTGACGGAGATATATCCCAAATGAAAGAACAGATAGCCCGACTCCAAGACGCCCAAGAAGAGGCAGAGAATAGATCACGTAGGAACAATCTCAGAATTCGAAACATCCCAGAGTCAGTCCTCAATGAAGAAATCAAGCCCTACCTTCACAGGCTATTCCAGAGTATTCTCCCAGAAGCTACCAACGCTAAGCTGGAATTGGACAGAGCCCACAGAATATACAGACCGAAAGAATTCGAAAACAGAGAGCCCAGAGACATAATTACAAGGTTCCACTATTATACCACCAAAGAGGAAATATTCAACAAAGTCAGAAACTTAGACAAGATTCCTTTTGAAGATGCAGAACTGCAGATCTTCTCGGATCTCGCGCCAACAACAATCGCTAAAAGACGCAAACTCAAGGAAATTACAGGTTACCTGAGGAGTAAGGACGTCAGATACAGATGCGGCTTCGCCTTTCGCCTTCAAGCTTCACACAAGGGAAAACAAGCCACCTTAAGAACCCCAGAGGAAGGACCGGAATTCATCTCCGCGTTGGGCTTAGAGATCCCAGAGGAATTGAGGAGAGACACAGCGAGGGCACCTCCGCAACCGAGACGAGAAAGGTGGTCCAGAGTGCCAACGAACCCAAGATAGCCTACCACGCCCAAAACACTGAGGTTTAATAACTCGAACTTGGCAAAGTTTGAGAGCACAGGAGAGACAAGCCCACCTCAATTGATGCCCCCAGCCCTGACCTTTTATGCCGATCCAAATAAAAGGATGCGAACAACTGGGGCATGAGGAAGGGAAAAAGAGAACAGAATAATTAAACAACTGATAGTATAAGGAATAAGCCATTATTATTCCTTCAAAGACTCTGCTTAGATTAGCTAACAATGTAACTGTGTTTTACTGTACGTTATGTTTGATTCAAAAGTTTGACTGTTGTGTTTTATCTCCCTATATATGTGTTTTAGTTCCAGTCAGCTCTATTAGAAAAGAAGGTTACCCAGCAAACCGGACCTCCGGCATGGGTCCAAGCAGAGATGATGACTGTATACGTCCACAACCTTTCAGACTGCAAGTACCACATTGCACCCCACACACACCTTTCACTATTTCTTGACTCTGCATGCCCCAAATACCCCAAACGCAGAGTCAAAGGACCAAAGCACCAGAGGGCCCTACCCCATACCATGTTAAAACTCCCCAATGTTACTTTTGTTTCCCCCCATTTCCCCCCCCCCCCCCCATCCCAGCCTAACTGGAATACACTTGTATACATCCAAAAAGACACAATCGAAAAACAAGCTAAGATAAGGCCCCGAAAACCGGAAAATCTCCACAAGGCACCCAATAATAAAAAGGTGGCCCCAGCGAATACCTCCACAAGGTGTTTTAAACAAGAATATGGCTAAATTATTAAAAGTAACTACCCAGAATGTAAAGGGTCTGAACTCTCCCATGAAAAGGAGACTACTGTTCAGGGATCTCAAAGCTAGGCAAAGCGACATACACATGATCCAAGAAACACATCTAAATAGAGAAGACACGGTTAGGTTAAGAGACAGAAACTTTCACCAAATCTACCACTCACCAGCGATAGATAAAAAAGCAGGAGTAGCCATCCTGATTAGAACCAGCATCCCCTTTGAAATAGAAAAAATAAAAAGAGATAGGACCGGCCGAATGTTAATTGTATCAGGCAAACTAGGCACAGTTGAACTAACACTAGTATGTCTATATGCCCCTAATACTGACCAGGAATGCTATATCAACGAGGCCTTCGATGTGATAAACCAAAACAAGAAGGGTTATTTAATAATTGGAGGTGATTTTAACACAGTTATAGACTGCAATAAAGACAAGGCGAGACTCACGAGCAAAGAGCACCACTCGAGATTGAAGAGCTCAATCGCCCTTAAACAAAGTATAAGAATGAGTGGGTTGGTCGACTCTTGGAGACTAATGAACCCCATAACTAAAGGATTTACCTTCTACTCGGCCCTGCATAGGCAATACACCCGCATCGACTATATCTTTATATCTAGAGAACTGGCTGACCGGATAACAAAAGCAGAAATAGACAATATAACATGGTCAGACCACGCCCCGGTATCATTAACCATAAGAGACCTACACCAAAGGCCGACAGGCACACTTTGGCTTATGAATGACCTTCTACTCAGGATACCAGAAACCAAAAAAGCCATAGAGACCGCCATACGGGATTATTTCTCACTAAATGATAACGGGCAAGTCAGCGACTGCACACTATAGCAGCAGACAAAGCCACTCTTAGAGGTAAAACAATCAGCATTGTCTCTCATAGTAAAAGGGAAAAAAATAAGAGGATAAACAGCCTCAATAATAGTATTAGAAAAAATGAGGAGACTTAACAACAAAACCCAACAGATACCGTTAGAGTCATGATTGATAAAGATAGATCAGAACTTAAAAACATACTGATAGCAGACACTGAGAAAGCAATGAGATGGACAAATGAGACCTTTTATGAAAAAGGCAATAAGGCAGACAGACAACTAGCAGCTAAACGCCAAAATAAATCAACGAGCCTTAATATATAGCATAAAAACCGACCAAAACAATTTAACATTTAACCCAGCTGAAATTAACAAAGAGTTCGTTCAATATTATAGTGACTTATATAACTTGACAAACCTGGACCGAGACAACAGGGAGTAAGAAACAAAATTAGATGAATTCATAAAAGGATCAAAATTAACCAAATTGGATGAATCAGAATCTACCCAACTAGGAGTCCCAATAACATTTGAGGAGGTATCAGCAGCTATTAAATCTCTCAACAACTCTAAGGCACCGGGCCCAGACGGGTTCACTAACTTCTATTATAAGAAATTTGAAAATATACTGAAACCATACCTAGTCCAGTGGTTCAATAAGATTCTGGATGGTGAAGCCCCACCGAAAGAATCCCTAAAAGCCTCAATCATCGTCATACTAAAAGAAGGGAAAGATCCTGCGCTATGCTCAAGTTATAGGCCCATCTCTCTGATTAATACAGATATAAAATTATTTGCCAAAATTCTGGCAACCAGATTGAACAGGGTATTAAATGCCTTGGTCCACCCAGACCAGGTGGGGTTCACCCCAGAACGAAAAGCATCTGATAACATTCGGAGAGTAATTAATATTATCCACAACAGTAATACGAACCAACGCCCCACCCTGGTCTTGGGGCTGGATGCTGAGAAAGCTTTCGACCGAGTGGCCTGGCCCTTTATGTTCCGAGTATTCAGAGAGATGGGTCTACATGAAAACTTCATTATGGGCATTAAAGCACTATACTCCAACCCAATAGCTACAGTGCGCACCTCAGGTTACACTTCAGCACCATTTAAACTCTCTAACGGAACCAGACAGGGATGCCCACTCTCCCCTATGTTGTTTGCCCTGTGCATGGAAGTACTAACCTCAAGGATAAGAGAGAATCAGGGGATAGATGGAGTCCCTATAGGAAACAACACATACAAGGTGTCCTTATTCGCGGACGATACTCTACTCTCTTTGACTAACCCAGAAGTGTCATTAAAAAATCTATTTGACACACTAGATGAATTTGGCAAGCTTTCAAACTTCAAAGTTAACCACGCCAAGTCAGAGGCTATAGGCCTACACATCCCTAAGGAAAAAGAAAACGAATTAAAGAAAAAAATCCCAATAAAATGGATGCCAGACAAAATGAGATATTTGGGAGTGTACATTACAAGACTATATAATGACATCTATAGAGCAAACTACCCGAACCTTATTAAAAGCTTGAAAAAAGACCTAGAGACCTGGTCAAGATATCAGATATCCTGGTCTGGTAACATGATATCAGTAAAAATGAACTTATTACCCAGAATACTCTATTTATTCCAAGTGCTCTCAGTAACCGTCCCAATCTATGTAATTAGAGACCTGGAAAAAGTGATAACCAAATTTATCTGGAACTGAAGAAAACCTAGAATAAAGAAGAAATTGATGGCCCTCCCCCTGGCCCTGGGAGGCCTGGGCCAACCAGACTTAGCTAAATACTACGAAGCAGCTAGACTAAGCTCACTAATTTATTGGTCCGCAGCCCCAGGAAAAACACAGTAGGTGGACACTGAGAGGTTGGAAGCTGGCTACGAGGAGTTAGCATCTCTTCTATGGGTAAAAAAGGCAAATAGACAACCAAGCTATAGAAATCATCCAGTCTTACTACACTCCTTGAATATCTGGGACAAAAACTGCAAACAGAAGCAGAGCTCTTCCATACCATCGCCCCTAACACCAATTAGATCTAACCCTAAATTCACACCAGCACATAACTCGAACATCTTTAAACAATGGGACGAGAAAGGGCTATCCAAGCTAGGAGACATGCAAAAAGGAGGTAAGGTTAAATCATTTATGGGGATAAGGGAGGAATACAATATTCCAAGCGCACAAATATTCCAATATATACAGCTGGCCCACTATGTTTCCTCAATACAGCCAGGAGACACTTGGAACAGACCACTCACCAACTTTGAGAGCTTGTTCCAAAGGGGCCAATATAACAGAGGGACGATTGCCCAATTTTACCAGACACTATTGAAACAATATGAAGGCCAAACAAGCAAAAATATTTCAGAATGGGAACACGACATTGGGAACCCCTTAGAGGAAGAGGACTGGGAAGAAATATACGAAAGGATAGCTAGAGCTTCTCATTGCTCAACGATCAGGGAAACAAATTTGAAAGTCCTACACAGGTGGTACTATACACCAGCGCATCTCCACTCTTTCTTCCCGCTACCTCTCCTATGTACTAGCGCAACTGCGGTCAAATAGGCACATTTAAACACATATGGTGGTCCTGCCTTAAGATAATCCTTTTTTGGGGAAGAATCAGACGGCTAGTAGAAGGGGTAACAGGTTTGGACTTACCCTGGAACATAGAAACAGTGCTTCTACTAAAACCTAACGAGGGCCTAGAGAGAAAAATAAACTATCTGATAACACAGATCCTATCAGCAGCTAAAACACTAATCGCAAAACACTGGAAATAGAATGACCCCCCCCCCACACACCTATTACTGAGGTATTGCACAAGATAAATTATATAATCACAATGGAGAGACTCACAAGTCTAATCCACGACCGGTACAATACCTTTCTGACAACATGGGATCCGTGGGAGACATACATTTGGAAGAATCCAATCGGAACGACGAAATAAGGAGACCACTAATGGTTAAACAGAATAAGGATGTTACAAGTATACTTGATTGTACGCTCCCTGCGTGGAGCACATGATAGATGTCACCCTACTACCCCTTCCCCACACACCCTTTTATTTTCTGTACCCACTCCCCCCCCCTCCTCCCTTTTTCAGCCGAGGGTGGTCTGAGTAGAGAGTCAAAGACAGAAAAGAGTCGGCGTGGGTTAGACTTGTGCGTGTTGATTAGTGATGAAAAGTAGGTTTGTTTAGCCTGAGAGAGGGCACAGTTGAAACAGGACAGCATAAATTTGTAGTGAAGGAAGTCTGCGAGCGTATGAGATTTCCTCCAGAGGCGTTCAGAGGAACGAGTGGAGGAACGCAGCATGCGCATGTGTGAATTTAGCCAGGGTCTGGGGTTAGAAGGGCGAGGACGGCAGAGAGAAAGTGGGGCATGTACATCAAGACAGGAGGATAAGGCAGAGTTGTAGTTCCTGACCAGGTTGTCAGGGTCTGAAGCAGAACTGAGAGAGGAGAGGGAGGATCGTAAAGTGGAATCAAAAGCTGGTAGGTTAATAGAGCGCAGGTTTCTGCAAAATGAGGGCTAGAAGGAGATGGACAGGGGGAGAAGCGAGAGAGAGAAAATGAGATGAGGTGATGGTCTGAGAGAGGAAATGCAGAAATCAGTGAGAGAAAAGTTGATTGGTGAAAACCAAGTCTAGGTAGTGGCCATCCTTGTGGGTGCTGGCTGCAGTCCACTGTTGAAGGCCAAAAGAAGAGGTTAGAGAAAGAAAGTGGGAGGCCCAAGGAAGAGAGGGATCATCAATATGGCAGTTGAAGTCCCCAAGGAGAAGAATAGGGGAGTCTGAGGAGGGAAAGAAAGAGAGCCAGGATTCAAAGTGAGAGAGAAAGGCAGAAGGGGATTGAACAGAGGTAGGTGGGCGATAGATGACCGCCACGTGGACAGGGAGAGGAGAGAAGATCACTATACGTATGTGAAATATGGAGAAAAGATCACATTGGTAAAATAAAATATTAATTTCTAAGGATCTGTACACAATTTATGCAAGAGGACATTTGTTAAAGGTTAAAGCAGTCAAACATATAGCAATGTGCCATTTGTTTAAATTTGTTATTACAGGTATGAAGCAGGGGGTCTCCGGAGCTGAACCCCATAATTTCAGCTCTGGGGACCCCCTGCTTCCAGAGATGCTTAACTCTGTAGGTGATGCCAGTATCTCTGTGGAGTTTAAATGTCCCGGTCACGCAAGCATATAAGGAAGCCACAAGGTATGATGTCACAGCTTCCTATTGGCCCACGTGATGTAGGACATTTAAACGCCATTTTGTTAGGCACACAGTTCCGTGGCTGCAGATACCAGTACGGAGGGTAGTATCTCTGGAAGTAAGGGGTCCCTGGAGCTGAAATGAACGCAGTTCAGCTCCGCTGACTTCTGCTTCAATCTTCTAATACAACATTAAAAAATGTTAATCGCGCAGTGCTACCCGTTTTGCTGCTTTAAGTTTGCCTAATGAAAACAAAACATTGACTGTTCAAGTTTTGTCTCTCTTTACATTATGCAGTAGATTTTGATTTGTTTTTGAGACCTGTTATTCTTTTCTAAATACATAAAAGAAAAAGACCAAGAACTAACTTACATACATTTTTAAATAGAAGCATATAACATTATACTTTACTTTCAGTTACCTTAAAGTTTATTTTTAACACCAAAACTCTACAATCATCCCTGCATTTTTGCTAGCCCAATTAAGCAATACGTGAAAAGATAAGAAAAGTTTTACCATACTGCTGCGGCTCATTTTATTCTAACACATTGCCGTTTTTTCCCTGGCTTTTTCCTGGAATGCGACGCCCTTCACCGGGAGCATGCCGCATTCATTTTGCGTTCTCAGCCACGGGTCATGCGCGGTTGACGCTCGGTTGATGC
Source organism: Ascaphus truei (assembly GCF_040206685.1). Lineage (NCBI taxonomy): Eukaryota > Metazoa > Chordata > Amphibia > Anura > Ascaphidae > Ascaphus > Ascaphus truei. Next base: position 221,204,093 of record NC_134487.1, read on the forward strand.
GTTTATTGAGAATGGTTCGGATTTAATAGGTTGCAATTCTTCGCGTGTCCGCCAGATGGCAGATATTCATGAATTGTAATGCGCATGCGCTTCAGTAATGTGTCGACTTGCAGGTGTTTCGTGTAAAAAAGATATCACAGTGTGCTATTGTAAATTGGCCTTGAGACTGAAGGAAGAGGTTGCAATAATGTATCAATTTAGGCTTTTCATATTAAAGAAAGACAAAGACCAGTTTCTGTTACCGTATTCTCCAGAGAGCCGCCGCCATGAGTGTTCAAATGCAGCCCGTTTTCCAAAAACCCGACAGAAGTTACGCGTATTTGATATGGGCCGCGATTAATGCAACAGATGATAAGATGGCAACAGTTGTTCAAATTTATCAGTATTTTATCGAAAACTATGACTTATACAAATTTTCGCTAGCTCCTCATAAGTGGAAGTGTGCAATAAGGAAAAGGTTATGTAGCGATCCCTGTTTTTATCATATTGAGCCACAATTTATTGGAGGGTATTGGTGTGTATCACCGGCTTTTTCCTGTATCTATGATCATGCAGACGGCAAAAGGCGAAAGGTCGTGTTAAAACCAACTAAGAAACGACAGTCGCTGCCAAGCAATGCACCAGCACCAGCACCGGTTTCCAATAACGGTCCCACCGTCAGTGACAACCCTTGCTGTCTGTCCAGCAAGCCTGAGCCGGATTTTGCGTGCAGTTTCGATCAAGCTTGCATGTACCTAAGCAATTTCCAGCCTCATCAGCTGACTACAGGTGTAGTAGTCCCACTGCCAACTATCGACGTGGATGATCAAGAACACTGGACTGGCAGTGGCCCAGCGCCGGCGCCAGCTGAATGGGAAATTCTATGGTGAGTATTGTTGCCGTATTATTTTCTGTGGTTTTTTTTTTTGACAATACAGTATCAATATCGGTGCGGTTCAAAAGTCAAGCGATTCTCCTGTGACCAATATCATTGGCTGAGCGGCTTCTCCAGTACTGTACTGCAGATACTGAACAATTGGTGGAACGCTAGGCGCATGCGCATTGGAACCTTCTTGAAACGCATATGCGTGTCATTACATCGACGGTAGGCGCATGCGCATGTGAACAGGAGACGCCTCCCGAGAAAATTATTGGTGGGACTGGCTGGGAACTTCTTTAGACCATTACAGTAAAACTTTTCTTTTTGTTTTTCCTCAGAAAAGAAAACGGCTAATGGAGGGATTTCGATGGATAATATCGCTTTGTGTAACAATGCCTGCACATTGCTGAATCGGATTTAAAAACCCATGTACCGGAGTCTACAGTTTAGTGTCCGTTGTTATTGATTAGGATAGAATACTGCACCTGAAACAGTACAGTATGCTGATGTTTTCCGGCCGTACAATATACAATACTTTTTTATATACAGTATACTGTGTAATAAACCCGAAAAAATAAAAACTATGCATTTATTCTACATGTGTTACAGTACTGTACATACAGTATGTGTCTTCTATACAGTGCCAGTACATACAGTACAGTACGTGTCTTGTATTTTTTTAATACTCTTGTACTGAGCATGCCTACAGTATACAGTACAGTATGCCTGGACAGTAGTGTACATTCTAGAAACACTGTATTTTGTTACAGTAGCAAAGGAGCCAATGGAACAATGTAAAACAAATCAACATGTTCTTTTATTGGTGGAGTAAGTACAAAAACATTTATTTACAAATACTGTACAATGTAGAAACATTTTAAGTGCACAGCAATTCAAAACATCAACAGGTGTATGGCTTACTGCTACAGTAGTGAAAACATTTATGTATAGAAAGTAAAAACATTTACAGTCAGTCAGTATGGTTTACAGTCACATGTTTTAAAAACAAATTCTTTATTCATAAAATATACAAAACGCAACATCTCCTTTATTAAAGAACGGCAAGTCAAAACATATACAGTGGGATGGTGTGCAAAACAGTCTGCACCAGTACAGTCCTCGAGGGCAGCAAACAGGCCCGGTTTTCAGGGTAACCTTTGAAAACCGTGCCTTTTTGCGGCCCTCAGGGACTGGAATTGTGCAGGTCCTGTGTGTGTGTACAGCAAGTTAAGACATTTCTGTATAAATACAAGTTAAAAAACACACAACAACATCTCCTTTATTTAAGTACAGCAGGTCAAAACATGTACAATACAGTTCAGCACAACAGTATGGTCTTACCTGTGATTAAAAAAAATCTTTATTCATATAATACAGTATACAAAACGCAACATCTCCCTTATTAAAGAAATATATACAGTACAGTGGGATGGTGTGCAAAACAGTCAGTCAGGCCTGCACCACTACAGTCCTCGAGGGCAGCAAACAGGCCTAGTTTTCAGGACAACCTTGAAAAACGGGTCTGTTTGCGGCCCTCCGGGACTGGAATTGTGCAGGTCCTGTGTGTGTGTACAGCAAGTTAAAACATTTCTGTATAAATACAAGTTAAAAAACACACAACAACATCTCCTTTATTTAAGTACAGCAGGTCAAAACATGGACAGTACAGTTCAGCACAACAGAATGGTCTTACAGTACCCGTGATTAAACCAGAAAGTCCACCAGATTGTCCGTCCATGGCCGATTCCTTGCATGGCGCAAAACGCCATTAATGCAGTCTCGAACGCCTTTCATTACAGGATCTGTAATTGTATAAAAGCACCGCAATTCCCCCAGAATGGTCTTTCTTAAATTGGCAGGAAGCGCCTTTTTTACGTGATTTCCTTCGTAGTTCACTCTGAAGGTCCAGTCTCAGTACAACGAGTAGGGCACATGGTGCTTAAAAAGTAACAAGGCATACTTGTGGGGTGCACCAGCACTCATCACCCTATACTTCTCCCTGAGCACCAGTGGCAGATCGCACAGGCTGATGTCGGGCACCGTATCGATGCGAGCGAATGTAGGTCTTCTGCGAGCGGGTGTGCTTGAGGCAACGGGCGAGGGTAGGTTGTCTGGGATAAAGCTTTCCTCCTGTCTTGGTCGCTGTATCGTCTCCTAGCGTGGTCTTGACAGGGTTGTCATGTCCTCCCCAACGGCATACATGTACACTACATCTTCTGGTTGAGGGGGTGTGCTTGGTGATGGAAGGGGGTCGATGCTCCCATTCATCACATCCATGCCACCCTCCTGCTCCGGCGTCGGGGAAACAGGGGCATGAACACCGAGCAAATGATGTATACCCGTTATGTCAGCCTCTATCTTCTCCATCCGTCGATCCATCCGTTGATCCATATGCTGCATCCGTTGATCCATATCTAAGATCCGTTGATCCATATGTAGCATGGTCTCCTGAAGCAGATCTATCTTTGCCAGCACAATAGAGTTCCCGGGGAGATCCACACTTATCCCATTCAGCATCCGGTCTAACGAGCTGCTTCTTGTGCATGGCGTGTGGACATCTGGGAGGACAAGATGGTGGTTCCATGGAGAGAAGCGGCAGCGTCGTCGAAGAAGGGTGGAGGAGGTGACCTGTGGATATCCGGTAGAGGAGAAGTGGCAGCGTTGTCGAAGAGGGATGGAGAAAGTAACCTTTGGATTTCCGGGTGAGAAGCAGAGTCGTCTAAGAGCAAAGGAGAAAGTGACACGTGGATTTCAGAGGCACCAGCGGCAGCGTCGTCGGATAGAACTGGAGAAGATGGCCTGTGGGTTTCCGGGAGGGCGGCGGCAGCGTCGAGGACGAGGGGTGGAGAAGACGGGCTGGAGATTTCCGGGACAGTGGTGGCAGAGTCGTCGAAGCGTATGGGAGGAAGTGGTCTGCGGGTTCGATGGGTTGGCTCCCATTCGTTTTGCGTCGAGAGTACATCACCGTATTTCTTCTTGACATAATAAGGCTGACGTCTATGAAAACCCTTAGCCTTTGGGGTCAGCAGAAGGTTTTCTTTATTGGTCTTAGCCTGTCGCTTTGGCATTGGCGTGGAAACAGCAACCGCCTTTCGCTTTTTCTGCATGACAGGCACGGCAGAGGCGAGTGGGTTCCTGCGTCCGTAGAATCGGGGTTGATCCATGGAAGCAGATGGCATAATGCAGTATCTGGACATGGGCAAGTTCAGATAAAGATCATTGAGTGGTGGGCTATGCAAAGTGTGTAACCTTTTATGCATGGCGGCGAGGTACAGGTGTTGAAAGTGGGCATACTCTAATGTGAGTCATTACCGTATAAATACACCATTCATTTTGTGGATTCACTGCACATTGAATACACATCGACTAAACATCGAATATACATTCTTGTGTTTGTATTTCTTTCTACTCGCAGCAATGCCTGTTAAAAAGATTTCCAAGGGTCTCAGCATGCGAATCAAGGAGATGTACACCGAATTGCTGCTATCCAACGCTGGTTAGCCACTTCTGGCCTCGTTGTGCCAGCAACCACCGTGAGCTATCATGCACACGGAATAAACAGAGAACGCAAAAGGGCACCAAGGGTAACTAACGCGTAAGTATATTTATACAACTTAAAAAAAAATTTTATATCAAATAATGTACTGTAGATCTACAGTACTGTATCTAATATTTTTGTTATTTCTGTAGATTTATATTACAACAGTATATATATTTTGTATATTTATATTACAACAGTACTCTGTATATATTTTGTATATTTAGATTTATTTTACAACAGTATATATATTTTGGATATTTATATTTTTATTACAACAATATATATATTTTGTATACTGTATTTGTATTTATATTAAAACAGTATATATATTTTGTATATTTATATTACAACAATATATAGATTTTGTATACTGTATTTATATTTATATTACAACAGTATATATATTTTGTATATTTATATTACAGTACAACAGTATACTGTATATATTTTGTATATTTAGATTTATATTACAACAGTATATATATTTTGTATATTTATATTACAACAGTATACTGTATATATTTTGTATATTTAGATTTATTTAACAACAGTATATATAAATTTTGTATATTTATATTAAAACAGTATACTGTATATATTTTGTATATTTAGATTTATATTACAACAGTATATATATTTTCTATATTTATATCTATATTACAACAGTATACTGTATAGATTGTTTTTCTTTACATTGTAGGGATACAACTCTTCTGGTGGACAAAATAAGTGAGGGGAATGATGAGAAGAGTGCATTAAGGGTCAAATACACTCTGCAGGAAAATCACAATCTCACTATATCCGAGACCAGCATAAAGAAGATGAGACGCAGCATTGGATGGAAATATGGACGTGTGAGGTTAGTACTGGACAGTACAGGAGGTAAAAATGTTGTTTATGAAACTGTACTGTACCGCTAAAATTATTTATTCCTTGTCATTACAGAGCGTACCCCATGATACAGAACGTAAACAAAATAAAAAGAGTGGTCCAGGCCCAGGCATGGATCGACAGTGGAGAAATTTTCCAGGATTGCAGCTTCACTGACGAGTCTACTGTGTCGCTGGAGAGATTTGCAACCTTTGCATTCCACAAAAAAGGATGCATATCTATGAAGCAGCGGCCAAAACACCCCGTGAAGCTGCATTTGTGGGGTGCCATCTCTAGGCGTGGACCAGGATGCATTGTCATCTTTGAAGGTAAAATATATAAAATATAATGTAGCCTTATGCACTGTACTTTACTAGTGTAGCCTTACTGTATGCACTGTACTGTACTATTGTGCAGTTTTTTGAGCACTTTTCTTTTCTTGTTATAGGAATCATGAATAAAGCTTTCTTCCAAGACACGCGAGTTCCCGGATGGTCACCGTTTCTACCAGGACAACGATCCGAAGCACACCGCTTCAACAGCGCATATCCTTGAGCGCGGTATCAACTGGGTGAAGACACCAGTGCGGTAACCGTGTCTCATTTTTTTCCCACTGTTTTTACTGTGTACTGTATCTCTTAAACTAATTGTCCTTTTTTTTCCAATGACAGATCGCCAGACTTCAATCCGATCAAAATGGTCTAGCATCAGCTGAAGGACCATATCCGGAAAGTGGTGAAACCCTCCAAAAAGGATGAGTTGGCGAAAGGCATACTGAGTTTTTGGAACGATGTACTCACCGTGGAACGCTGCAATAAATATATAGACCATATTGCGACTCTGTTGCACATTGTGATCGTGCATAATGGTATCAATTGGAGAAAAAGAACCCAGTCTTATAGCACTCATTCACAACAAATGTATAGTGATAAATTTAAAATACTTTATTAATAACTATGAATAAAAAATAGGGTGTTAAAACGTAATTAAATACTGTATAGAACAGCACGTGACTGTATCCTTAAGTGACCCACCCTGGTATAGGTGGGTGGATATGGTATGATCCCTGATTGGTACTAGAGATCAGATGCTATGAATTATAGCCTCCTAAAATATAGGAACGGAGCCAAAGAGAGCCCACCGGATTGACTGTCTCTAATAGAGTGTATCTAGACGTATAGTGCACTCTAAAAAGATACCCTCATAGTAATATGGCATGTACTGCGCTTAGTTAGACCTATAAATGTCTCCCCCCCCCCCCCCAATTAGAGATTGCACTGGTTTCTGTGTAAATTCACCAGCACTATAAGAGCTAGATCTCTATTGGGGACAAAAATTGCCTGTTCTCTTAGGTGCAGACTATTAGGCAAGAACTGAGATCGATAGTATAGTGTTAATGAGCTTACAGCAGCTATAGAAAATCACCAAAACACCTATAGTACTGAAAGTGGGGTGATGGTGATATCTGCTGTACTCTAAATGTTAGTGCAGTACCCCTTACAGTCTAGGCACAATATATGCTAAGCTGCCACACAAAACTGCTTTGCACTCAGAAGTAATCACCCTTAGCATAGCAGGGTCAGATAGAGCACAGTAGGTGGAGGCTAATGTATGAGCAACCTCCACAGTGTAGCGTGGGTAACTGTAATAGTAGCGCTGACTGTATGGGTTAATGTAGGCACATAGACAGCTGAGAAGCTACTCAGCAAAATAAAAATTCAGGTACTTGCCTGCACCAACGGCTAGTACTGAGGTGGGGTACACAGGGGGTTAATAATAAAGTGAGGTCAGAGCCCCAGAATCACCCCATCCCCCCTCACTAGGAGTAATGGGCAAGCATCAGGAAAGTAGTACTGTACTGTAGTATTGTAAGTACAGTATGATACAGGTAAGTATGGCACAGATTTTTTCTTTCCTAATAGTCAAAGTATGCAGTAGTTACAGTTTTTTCTTTACAGAGAGAGCAGCACCAGCCATCTGGTTACATAGTATTTAACAGTAGTCAGTAACTGCCTACTAACTGCTCAATTTTTTTCTTTCCAGAGAAAGCAGCACCAGCCATCTACAGTAGTACTACACATCACACAATGCCATAATACAGTACGCACATAACTGCGCTATTTTTTTGTTTTCTTGTCATTTCAGGAAAAAAGGGTGGCCTGGGGGGAGGTGGGGTGTTGTGTCCAGTCTAATCTGTTTGTACAGTCAAATGTACAGTATATAAACAGCAGTAATGATGTACACAAAACCTCTCCCCTCTCAATGAACTACTGTACTGTACACAGAATGAGGAACAAGATAAAGACGGAAAAAATAATATTACTCTATATATATATATTATACATTACAGTATATATTATTAAATAATATTCTTATAAATGTGCATTATTCATGTTTATCCATGTTTTACAAATGTTTTCTAAATATTTATCCAATTTCAATCTGCCAGAAGAACTTAATAAAGACTGCATTATGTATTATTCATGATTATTTTTATATTTGTATTTTTTGGTTCCTGATAAAATAAAATAAATATTTATTTACATTCCTGCTAATCATAATCATTGACAACACCCCCCCCCTCCCACACCTACAGTACACCAATGAATAAGAATGAATGACAAAACAACATGAATCAGTTAATGGTTTTTTTAACTCTCAATTCTCACAATGCTGTGCAGATTTACATTTCAAAATCGAGAAGGGATTTTCCAAAGCGTTACCGTAAACAAAGCCTCGAAGGGTTGGGGGTGGTGGGGTGAGTCATGTGCAGTAATCAGCTAGCTCCCATCTCAAAGAGGATTACACGCAGGCGCAGTGAGGTGATTTACGCTCGGCTAGGGACGGATTAAAAACACAATGACTAGCTTCAGACTAGCTTCAAAATGAATGACTCTGTGGGGGGGGGGAGTTGTGTGAGTCATGCGCAGTAAACAGCAAGCTCCCATCTCAAAGAGGATTAGAGTACACGCAGGCGCAGTGAGGGGATTGACGCTCGGCTAGGGACGGATTACATATCGTAATATCAAGATTGTTTTTGCAGGCTTGTGGATAAAATAACAGTTGAAAATTATAATTTAACATTTTTTTTGGGGGGGCACTCAAGCAAGCAGTGGTGGGTGAAGTTACAGATGCATGAGCATTAATCAACTAGCTCCCATCCGAAAGAGGATTACACACAGGCGTATAGAGAGGTGATGCTCTGTGCAAATCAAATTCGAGAAGGGATTTTCCAAAGCGTTACCGTAAACAAAGCCTCAAAGCTCCCATCTCAAAGAGGATTACACGCAGGCGCAGTGAGGCTTTGTAGCTCGGCAATGGACAGATTAACAACACAATGTCAAGATTCAGAAAATTAATGACACTGTGGAGAGGGGGGAGTTGGGTGAGTCATGCTCAGTAAGCAGCTAGCTCCCATCTCAAAAAGGATTAAAGTACACGCAGGCGCAGTGAGGTGATTGACACTCGGCTAGGGACGGATTACACAGACTAGAGTGCAGTAATTTCAAAAGGCAGTTCATCATAATAATTTGATCCCTACACCACCAAATACAGTACATAAAAAGCACACAAATCAACCATGTGCAGGCAAACGCACAGATTGAATATCGTAATATCAAGATTGTTTTTGCAGGCTTGTGGATAAAATAACAGTTAAAAAATTATAATTAAAAAAAAAATTGGGGGTGGCACTCAAGCAAGCAGTGGTGGGTGAAGTTACAGGCGCATGAGCAGTAATCAACTAGCTCCCATCCGAAAGAGGATTACACACAGGCGCATAGAGAGGTGATGCTCTGTGCAAATCAAATTCGAGAAGGGATTTTCCAAAGCATTACCGTAAACAAAGCCTCAAAGCTCCCATCTCAAAGAGGATTACACGCAGGCGCAGTGAGGCTTTGTAGCTCGGCTATGGACGGATTAACAACACAATGTCAAGATTCAGAAAATTAACGACTCTGTGGAGAGGGGGGGGTTGGGTGAGTCATGCGCAGTAAGCAGCTAGCTCCCATCTCAAAAAGGATTACACACAGGCACAGTGAGGCTTTGTAGCTCGTCTATGGACGGATTAAGAACACAATGGCAAGATTCAGAAAATTAACGACTCTGTGGATTTTCAAATCCTTGAGCTAGCCTTGTTTGTGTTCGTGGGGGGGGGGGCTACAGGGTACAGCTGCATGAAGTTCAAAGCTAAAGACATACTTTAATTTCAAAAGGCAGTTCATCATAATAATACACCCCCAAATACAGTACATAAAAAGCACACAAATCAACCATGTGCAGTCAAACGCACAGGGTCGCAGTCAAAAGCTACAGCACAGATTGAATATCGTAATACAGTAAGATGGTTTTTGCAGGCTTGTGGAGAAAAAAAAATTACAATAAAAAAAATATTAAAATTCACTCACTCAGGCAAGCAAGCAGTGGTGGGCGAAGTAACAGGCGCATGCGTAGTAATCACCTGCTGTCAAGCAGGAATGTGATTGAAACCAGACACACATTCAAATGAATGGTGTGGGAGAGATGTACTGCATTGTAGAGAAGAAAAGGATTTGAACTACCCTGCAGTGCAGTTAATTATCCTGAGCGAGGGGAGAGCGCTGTACACTGGCGACACGTTTTATCCTGACTTGGCTAGTTCCGCAAGCCGGGAGATTTCCCGGCTTGCTAGCCAAATCCCCTCGGCGTGCCGCGCGTCACCGATGCGCGGTCACGCTTCATCGGGTGCCTGCGCCCATGCGCGCGTGCCCAGGGCTCCCCGAGGGAGCCCTGGTGTCCCGCGATGTGGGGGACGGCGGTGGGGGGTTCCGGGGGACCCGGCAGACCCGGAGAGGGGAGAGGGAAGCCCGGATCGGAGGACCGCTCCTCCGAGGCTTCGGCGCGCGCACGGGACACACCGGCGCGTGCCCGGTTACTGTCGCGGCCGAGACCGGGTAAATGTAAGAATAAACTCGGCCGCGACAGTATATGCTGAAATGTGACACTGTTACTGTACTGTACACAGCTATGCGTTTCAACAATTTTCAAATTAGACATACTGTACAGCAGCACAGCACTGCAAATGCATGTATACTTTAAATATGCAAATTTACAATTACTGCGCGCGCACACACAGACTGTGTACTGACGTAGGTTGAACCGCGAAGGTATTAGACTTCCAAGACAACTGCTCGCAAACGCGCCCCTGAGTTTTTACACAGAATTGCAGACATAAAATGCTAATATCACGAGCGCTAACATAACGCAATTCACTCCGGGCGAAAAAAACAAAAAAACGCACCTAACCGGGATAATCTGAGAGCTGCGGATCTAGCCGACTTAGACTCAGGTCGGCCGCCACTGTACATGTTTACCATAAATCTGCTCAAACACAAGTTGGGAGAAATTTTATTGCACATGCACATGCATATTGTACATACATGTTGTTCTACCACTAGCACAAGATTTGCTTCTTCAAATTTTATACAAACCTGCAAAAGCACAAAGCTAAAAGTTTATAGTATGTTTACTTCAAATTATTTTGCAACAAAGGTTCTTACCAGACACTGGCTTAGAAGCTCATAGTCAAAGATTTCCATTTCATACTGGTCTGCCAATTGCTTGCACAGTGATATTGCTTCCTCCCACATCTGAAATGTAATAATTATATACTGAAAATTTGAAGTTTTGTCCAGTTGAAACATGAAGACAATGATTTGCTCTACCGAATCCTTGAATAAGATGTTTTAGTCCACTGGGTAAAATAAAATACAAAATCAAATGACTAAATTATGAACCTGACTATCTTTTCTCTAATACTGCTTTCTCCAACTACTTCATGGTACAAACTGGTTGAAATGAGTTAGTTCTTACAAAGTACTAAGGTCAAGATTCAAAAATCTGTGTTACCTGGCACTGCAGTGTGACCCCACCAATCTATCATTGGTTTGAATTGCAGTTGACCACAAAATTACACATTAAAAGTATTTTTTAAGGAAGTGCACAATCTTCTTAAATTGATATTTGGGGGTCGGAACATGGGAAAAATGATTTCCGTAATGAATTTACTGTAATAATATATAATTATTGCAATATCAAAATACAAAGTATTTCAAATACATTAGTTGAAAAATTACCATATCAAAACATTGAGGGCTAGATCTACAGATCTCCGTTAGTGACTTAATGAGCCATAAGCTTCAGTTAATCTCGTTAAGTGCTAACGGGGATCAAAACTCACTAACAATGCATGAAGTGCTGTTTTCAGGCGTGATGAGCACTTGCGTTACTATAATGGATGTTTGTGCTAATTATATGCAAAAGAGGTGTTCCCTTTAACAACACACACCCACAGAGCTCCGGAAACGCAGGAATTTAACATTATGTTAGTAAAGTCAAAGCTAAACTTGGCGTTACTCACATCCAGACCCTAAAATAGGTATTTTACAGGGTCTGGATAAGTGTAAGACCACAGTGAGATTTATTAAACTACCATATTGCAATTTACAGGGTAAGTTACAGGTAATGAAAAACCTATTAAGGGTCTTGATGGGCGTAACGCCACCTTTGTGTAAGACAGGCATAACACCATGTTATTTGAAGCAAACGCAAGGCAGTGCTAATTTAACAATGCGTTAAGCCTATGCTAATGAGATCACTAAGGGCCATTGGTTTTGCTTTTATTTAGCTTTGTGGATACCCATTAAACTGAGGAAAACTAACAGACATTACCTATTTAAGTAATGATAACTTTATAATAACTTTATTTATATAGCGCTTTTCTCACAGTGTGACTCAAAGCACTTCACAGTTACAAAATGGGAAAAAGAAGAACACCATATAAGGTTATAAAAGAGACCAAACACAAGGAAAGATACAATACAGGATGGAATGGTACTGTAGCTATTAAATGCCAGGCAGGTTGTGGTTTATTAATTAAATCCCTGAGTAAACAGGTAGGTGTTGTCAGTTTTTATAGAATTCAGGAGAGCAGAGCTCTCGAATTGTACGAGGCAGACTGGTCTAAAGAGAGGGAGCAGCGTGGCTAAAAGTTCGGGCCCAAAAGGGAAGCAAGGAGATTCTGGGAACTGTTAGGAGTCCTTCATCTGCAGATTGAAGTGAGGGACTGGGATTGTAGGGTACTAGAAGCTATTTCAGATAGCTGGGACCCTGGTCATGTAATGCTTTGAATTTCAACAAGCAATCTTGAAATTAATTTGCCTTTATTACAGGCAGCCAGTGCAGAGAACAGGCCTGGTTAGTTAACACTAGATGAAAACAAAAGAAAAAACAGCGCAATAGTGTGCGGTGTCCGCAGAGATTCACAAATGTCCATAAAAACAATCAATTGGCACTGAAACGCGCCTTCCTACGCGTTTCGTAATAGAGTTGCTTCGTTCCAGTGCTAATTGATTGTTTTTATGGACATTTGTTCACTACAAGTGAAAATTTCTGCGGACACCGTACACCAGTCTTTTCCGGTGAGAGACACGACGGAACTTTGGTGACGTCATCAGAGGTCTGCCGCGAGTCGGATATATGCATCCAGCGAGGAACAGAGCTGCTAAGGATTCAAGTGAATATCCTCTCCTTACCTGACGACCTATACACCAGCTGAGGTTCCAAAGACGGCTCCCTGTATTGGTTTTAAGTTGTTTATTTTTTTTAGTTATTGTACATTGAGCTGTTTTTATTTAATCACATAATTATCACTATATCACTGTCTTGAGCGCGGTATTGTTCACTTTTTTGTTGCCACTGGTTAGTTAACAACCTGGCTGCAGCATTCTGCACCGTAGCCCAGATTTAACGGAGCTCTGTGGATCTACCCCAGAGACCGTATTCTTTATTCATCTTAAGTATGCAGGAAATAACCTCAATAATAAACATTCAATAAATAATGGGATTGCTGAAGTATATTTAAAAATACATTATAAGCAGGGTAGTTTTGAAACCATACCTTTCCTTTGTCGAAGTAGCCAATAATGACTCCATACAAATTCTCTTTCAGATGACGGTGTGTCTGTGAACTCTGGAATTCAGGAATTCTGACCTCAGGGGAGCACTGCTCATCTGACCACTGAGGAAAAAGAATGCATATTAAACTGAGGCCAAACCAAAACATATTTCAGTTGTGTGCATATTTTATTGTGACACCAAACTATAAAATGTACAGGACTTCATTAAGTTGTCCTGTTTCAGAACATGGTAATATAAATCACTTAGCATTTATGCAGTAATTAAAGCCTATCCCACCTGGTCACAGCATCCATTCATTAGAATGGTACTCACATCTTCCCAACCAAAGAGAACATGGTATTGCAGCATAATGAAAAGGAGCATTTAAAATATGCAGTTACACTATCATTGTAGAATTTGTCCATCAAAAGGGAAACAATGAATTTATCTAATACAAACATTAACATTCATACAGTATAGGTTTACGATCAGTATTTCCTTAAATAATCAAAGTTGTCCCATTCGGTATTTAATGTCCACACCCAATACTGTCATTCTTTACTTCAGTTCATATTAAGATCTCATGTCATAGTGGGAAAAGGGATAAAGAATTGTTTCAGGCACCACATGACATGCAAATCCAAAATGGATTCCCTACCAAAGGTGTTTTCTGTAACTTAAGTTACTAGCAGGTAAATCAAACTCTATTCAGTGGTAAACCAATATAAATGTATTATGCCACTGCTTCAAAGACTTTCTATCTGCAAAAAAAAGGATACCATATAAGTAAAGGGAATTTATTTTCCCCTTATGAGTTATCATTGGATATCTGAGGTTTTTTGTTTGCCTTCCTATGGATCAATAAGTAGGTATAGCTATAGGATAAAGTATCTGTTGTCTAAATTTAGCATAGGTTGACCTTGATGGACGTACGTCTTTTTTCAACCTCATCTACTATGTAACTCTGTAACTATGTAACTATATATCATATGGCCAACGCCTATTGACATCCTTTTAAAATACTGTAGTAGCCTCTCGTGGAAATGAAGATGGCTTCTGCAATTTATATTTAAGACAACAGATGTTGCCATTGTAACAGCTGATGTCAGTGAAATACTAAACAAGTATAACTAGCAAAAAAGTTAAGTAAACAAAAAGCACAGTAAAAGCAAGAAAAAATATAAGAAATCTATAGTTCCCAGGACAAAAAAAGTCAAAAGAAAGGAATATGCCAAAAAAGGTTTAATGAGCAAAAAACACAAATAAACGATATGTAAGTGCAGAACACAACCACAACACATCAAAAGAAAATCAGGAGAAAAAAAACAAGGAAAGGAAGGGAGGGAGGGATGGGATGGGGTGGGAAAAAGTACAGGGGAAGGGGGGCGGCAATGTTTCAGGGTAAACAAACCCCTTCTTCAGGCTTGTTCCCAAGAGACAAAAATGTGTCTAATAGTACTTCCCTATCCCTGTAAAATTCTCCCTATAGAAATAATAATATAAAAAGAATAATATAGAAAGAATCATACAATAAAGAAAGAAGCCCCAATGCACATCCAATATGACACATTATTTGTTCATTACTATATGTTTTTTCTATATTATTTCTTCAGTGGAAGAAATACAAAATGACAGTATAACATTGGCAGTATAGGACCTGCTGATCGTGTCTACAGTACCTTGATGTGGTTTGCAGGTTTGAAATGTTTTGGCCAAAAGATTGAACTAAATGGCCCATACTTATGAGAAGAAAAAAATATAGAAAAAAACATCTTATAATGAACTAAATAATTTGTCAGATTGAATGTGCATTGGGCTTCTTTGTTTATTGCACTATACTTGAGGTCACTTTCCCAGTGGCACCCCAATAGTCCAAAATATATAAATATATAATATTGTGGGTGTGGATTTTGAGCATGCTAAAATTATCTATGTATAATTTTTAACGATAACAATACCTGGATGTCTTGGTACACACCACATAAATACACACTTCTGTATCCGTGGCACCCCAAAATGACAATACCACAGAAAAAGTGTGTCTGAAATTTCACTTGAGAGTTTTATTAAATTAGCATTGAACAAAACAACACAACTTCATGACAGCAAAGCTTATAGAACATTGGGGCTCTGGTTTCACAGAAGCAATATATTATGAAGAACATGACAAGGCAGCTGTGAAGTGATTTACACAGTACATTACACTTAAACATAACTATGCACATTAGGCTGAAAAACATTTTTCTAACCTTCAGGAGCCTTGTATGGAGCAGAAGAGAATACGCAGCTTCGGTGTAATTCTCACAATCCAAATGAAGATCTCTCAGTTTATACAAGTACCTGTAACCCGAAATTACAAAAGTTATGGAGGGGAAGAGTATAAAAACTAAAAAACTAAAATAATACAAGTGAAAGTGCTACCTGAAAGATTCTGAGTGTGATTATAATTACCCATTTTAACTAATTTCTTGTACAAATAAGCCTGGGTAAAGAAAGAATACAGACCATTTCACCTGCACTGTACAGCAGTAGCAAACAAGACACAATTAGGTACAATACTGTAGATGTATATAATAAAAAAAATCTGAAAAGAAGCTTATGTCACGAAATGGAAATAACATAAATGTGTGGTTTTGGTTAGAAGACAGATGATAGCATGACTGAATGTCCTTCTATTCCATTGAATTCCAGAGGCGAATGTATGTAATACGACTGCAGCTGGAAAATGTCAGAATAAAACCCCCCGAATATACAGTACAGCAATGTTCAAAGAGAATGTATACAGTATGGTTGGGAGAGGAACATTTTAAATAAGACTCCGGTTGTATGCAGATTTTGGTCTACTGCAGCAGACAAAAAAAAGTACAAATATAGTTGGCGATCCATTGTGTCATTGTTCTTCCATGCTAATAGCCTTCAAATAAGCATCTTTGCTCTTTTAACATGATTAAAACCATTCCCAACAGTCTTGCCTACTATCATACTGGTAGCCATGTTCTTTTTTTGTTTTAGTTTTTATTGAATTATTTTGTACAATACAAACAAATAGGTAACAAAAGTAAGACAATAGAAAGAAGGGAAGAAAAAAAAGAAAGGGAGAACAGTTAAAACAAAAGAAAATGGATAAAGACAGGTAAAAGGCAAGGAGGAAAGAAATGAAAAGGAGGGAGGATGTTACCAGAGATAATCAGGTAGTGTCCTTCAGCTTTACTGAAGCAATACAAAAATATGAGTCACATACAGCGGGAGCAGCTCAAAACATGGAGTCAGAATGATATGGAAGTAATGACGGAGTGAGGCAGGATGGGGGATTAAAAATGGGAAGACCGTACCAATTCAAAGTGTGAAGATGGAGCTAAATTGGGAGAATCAAAAGGAGTCCAGTTCTTATAGTATGCTTCTGCCTACTTCTGAAAATTGCAGTAAGTATTAATGATATTTTCCTCTTAACCTGCATAAATTAAGGGGAAGCTGGTGATTTGCAATTTGATGCAATACAGCATGGTTTTCAGACTTTTTTGGTTAAGGAACCCTAATGTATAACGATATTGTGAAATTGCATGGCTGCGCTCAGGTGCATTGTAAGTAGAGAGGAGCGAATCTGTACAAATCTGTTTCCCCGGATTTTCTTTCATTTTCCACCCAAAATCCGTTTTGAGGTGTAAAATCGCAAACGGATTTGGTCGGTTTTAACCAACGCAGATTCATCCAAAAACGCCATTGGATAAAACTGTGGACGGATTTGTAGAATCCAATCCGCGGATTCAGCAATCCATTGGTGGATCCACGGATTGGATTCTATAAATCTGTCCACGGGTTGTGGAATCCACAGAGTGTATTGGTAATAATAATGAAAAAATCCACAAAACATGAGTCGTCCTTTTTGAGATTGATCCGCAGAAATCCGCGGACCAAAGGAACCGGCCGATATGCTGCGGATCCAAATCCACCCCCAAAATGTGCCCATCTATTTGTAAGGCATTCTAACCCTCTCATAGCAAGTCTGAGATCAGGTGCTTTGAAAGGAACCCAAACCTCTCTAATAGTGTGTCGGAGATCAGATGCATTGTAAAATCTTCTTTATGTGGTATATTTTTCAAATGACCTAAAAATTTCATGGAACCCTTCAGAGTTACAAGAAACCCCCTGTTAAAAACTGCCAGAACTGTATGAGATGTTAACTTAATATTGTTTTTATTTGTATCAACAGGGGGTCTTCAGCCCAGCAAACGGAAACAAAAATCCCTACAGAGATCCATTGTTCAAATGAAACACTTTGTCCTAAAAAAGACATGGACAGACCCCCATTATACTGCTGCGGCACAGTTTATTCGAGCATTTGCCCGTTCTGTGCCGCAGCAGTAGCCTGGCGCGCGCCCGAGAGTGACGGGCGCGCGCCGAAGCAGCGGAAGAGCGCCCTCCGATCGGGGCGCTCTCCCTACCGCTGCCGGGTCCGCCGGGTCCCCCGGAACCCCCTGCCGCTGTCCCGCGATCGCGGGACACCAGGGCTCCCTCGGGGAGCCCCTGGACGCGCGTGCAGGGGGCGCACGCTCCCGAAGACGCGTGACCGCGCGTCTATGACGCGCGGCACGCCGAGGGCCGGCCACTAGCAAGCCGGGAAATCTCCCGGCTTGCGGATCTGGCCGCAGTGTAATAAACTGTGTCGCCAGTGTACATGTAGCCAGCTCCCCCTTGCCCCCTTTACCTCCGATGCGGGTGCGGGAAGGGGGAGGCTACGGCTGATCTGCCAGGACTGCGGGCGGAGTAGGGACTGCAGGGAGCGCCAGATAGAGCCGGACGGCGGGCGACCAAGTCTCCGGAGCTCCGCGGCGCACTTGACATCAAGGGCCGCCATTTTGTTGTGCCTCGCGCATACGTAGTACGGCACGAGCGGCGGCCATTACACAGGCTCCGCAAAGGAAACCTAGGAACAACAAGTCCCAGCAGCCTCAGGGGTTGCAGCACCACATGAGGGAGCACAGCCAATAGGGTTGTGGTATCCCTGGCCAGAGCAAGAGATACCTTTGGTGCGCTAAGGACCATGCCAGTCGGGAGCAGGATGCAGAGGAGAGAGGTAGTGTCCCAGGTGCCAGTAGCCCTGGGACCATGTCAGCTTTCACCTGTAGGCCCCAGCTAATTCACGACTCACAGTAGGTACCTGTGTGTAGATCAGCACAAGGTCCTGCCCCCGTCATGCATCTCACGACGTTACCAATGACGCGCGCTTGCCACAACCTGTGCCCAGGCACCGCGTTGCTGGAAGGGCAGACACCACAGGGACCGTTCCCTGGCTCTGCCCCAGTGACACATCCCGCGACGTTACAGGTGACACACGTCAGCCACATCCTGCGTGCAGGCGCCGCCCCGCGAGGAATACTGACACCGCCTCCAGGTCCCGCCTCTGATGACAGGGGCAGTGCACAGCACATGCAGAATATGTGCAGACGCTGCATGGTTACAGGCACTCAAGGGGTTAACGGGAACACTTTGTTACGCCGGTGCTGCCCGCAGACCAGACCCGTCCCCTGTGCTGAGGTGGGACGTAGGGATACACGCACCGGCAGCAAAGGGAGCGCGTCCGGAGTGTGGTGTTAGTGTTGCCAGGCCAGGTATAGTAATGAAGACAATACTTGCCGGTACCGGTAGTAGAGAAGGAGTAGTTATTGCCGTTGCCAAGATCAGGGATAGGAGAGTTGCGGATGATCGAAGGTATAAGCCGTGTTACAGGAATGCCAGAAGTCACGAAGTCCAAGTAGAGCCGAAGTCGAGAGCCAGAGGGGGTAGTCGTCCAATCCGCGTCAATACCTGAGGAGTCACTGAGAGAGTAGTCAAATGCTTCCATACAGAACTATGTCGAGCGATGAGTGATGGGAAGCACAGGCATAATAAAGCTGGGCAGGCCAATGGGAAAAGGGGGCAGGCCTGGAGGACTGCAAGGAGTCCTCCCTGATAGGAGGGAGGTGTTACAGCCCAGCTGAGTGTAATCATTGATTTGCATGGAACTGTGTGATGCTTTGGGGCGACGCCTCACTGCAGGAGCAGTGGTTAAAAGTGCTCTGTTAGGCGTGTGCTCTGTAAGCTGGGAATGCATGCACATAACGTCTGAGGCTGGCGTGCGTGTAGGTGTGTGTGCAGGAGGGCGTGGGCGCGCCCGGCGCTGAGCAGAGGAGTCGCCGAGTGGAGTGATCCCGCGACGGCGGCAGGGGCGAGGAGCCGTGGAGGATGGTAAGGCAGGATTGCTTTGTGGATCCAGGGGCTCCCTGCGGAGAGAGGGTGCTCTGTGTGGGAAGCGAGGAGAACGCCGATTCCAGACAGTACCCACCTCTTCAGGAACGGCCTCAGGACGGTCAAGAACGGTTTCTCTGGAAACTTCTTCCTGAAGGACTTAAGAAGGGCTGGGGCATGAATGTCCTTTGAAGGTACCCAGGATCTCTCTTCAGGGCCAAAGCCCTTCCACTGCACCAAGAACTGGAGCTGACCCCTGGATAGGCGAGAATCCAAAAGAGAGTGAACTTCGTATTCCTCGTTATTTTGTACCGTAATGGGATCCGGTTTACAAGTCTGATCCGGAAAGAAGTGACTGGAGATAAATGGTTTTAAGAGAGACACATGAAAGACATTGGGAATCTTCATACTGGGTGGTAGTTGGAGCCGGAATGCCACAGGATTGATTTGTTCGCAAATAGGGAAGGGTCCCAGGAACTTAGGTGCCAGTTTAGGAGATGGTACCTTGAGGTGGATATTCCTAGAGGAGAGCCATACCAAATCCCCTGGTTTGTAACTGGGCGCCGAACAACGACGACGATTGGCCTGTAATTTCGATCTGCGGGAGGAGTTGAGAAGGGT
Organism: Ascaphus truei; assembly: GCF_040206685.1. NCBI lineage: Eukaryota > Metazoa > Chordata > Amphibia > Anura > Ascaphidae > Ascaphus > Ascaphus truei. The sequence continues at coordinate 221,224,144 of NC_134487.1, forward strand.
AGACTGAATCCTGGATCATGCGGTTTGGAGGGAAGAAATGCGTTCATCTACGGCTGGTACTCCAGAAGGAATGTTGGGGATGGGAAGACAGGGAGGGTGGAACCCATAATTTATAAAGAAGGGTGACTCCCGGGTGGACTCGTTTTTTGCTGAATTGACGGCATACTTTGCCCAAGAGAGGAGTTGAGCCCAATCATCCTGGAAATCGGATATAAAACATCTCAGGTACTTCTCCAGGGATTGATTGATTGATTGATTGATTCTCTCCGTTTGTCCATTGGACTGAGGATGATAGGCGGAAGAGAAGGAAGAAGAGATGCCCAATCTCTTCGTGAAAGCTCTCCAAAATTTGGATACGAACTGAGAACCTCTGTCAGACACAATGGACGAAGGGATCCCATGAATCCGGAAAATCTGCTCCGTAAAGATATCAGTAAGGGCGAGGGAGGTGGGTAATCCTTTAAGTGGAATGAAATGGGACATCTTCGAGAACCTGTCCACGACCACCAAGATAGTGTTCATTCCTCTGGACCTGGGCAACTCCATGATGAAGTCCATAGAAATGTGGGACCAGGGGCGGTCGGGAACTGGAAGGGGTAACAGAAAACCCTGAGGCTTTTGACGGAGAGTCTTGCTTTGAGCGCACGTGGGGCATGCGCGGGTAAACTCCAGAATATCTTGAGACATCTTTGGCCACCAGAAATTCCGACGAATGAGATCAGTAGTCTTCTTAAAACCTGGATGACCTGCAGATTTAGAGGAGTGACCCCAAGACAGGACCTCTGGAACAAATTTGGATGGTACAAAGAGTTTGTTGTCGGGAACGACCAAGTCCTTGGGAATGCGTCTCTGGGAGTGCAAAATCTTGTCAAGATTCTTGAAAGTAGACGTGGCGAGAATCCTCTCATGTGGAAGGATAGTCTCCAACGATTCCTCTGGCCTCTCTTCAGAAGAATGTATACGGGAGAGTGCGTCTGCCTTTACGTTCTTGGTCCCGGGAATATAGGACAGGTGAAAATCGAATCGAGAAAAAAAAAGAGCCCAACGAGCCTGTCGTGGACCAAGGCGTCAAGCGTTCTCTATGTAAAGAAGGTTCTTGTGGTCCGTGAGAAAAGTAAATGGCTCTTTTGACCCCTCCAGCAGGTGTCTCCACTCTTGAAGAGCCATCTTCACGGCCAGAAGTTCCCTGTTACCCACGTCATAGTTCCTCTCGGCAGACGAGAATTTCTTGGAAAAATATGCACAGGGATGTAACTTATATTGGGGCGTGGATCTCTGGGAAAGAACGGCACCAGCGCCGCAATCAGAAGCGTTGACCTCCAGGACGAAGGGAAGTTCGATGTTGGGATGACGGAGAATAGGTGCGGATATAAAGGCTTCCTTGAGTGTCTCGAAGGCGGAGATGGCCTCGGGTGACCAAGCAGAAGGATCAGCTCCTTTTTTGGTGAGCGCAGTGAGGGGTGCCACAATGGTGGAAAAACTCCGTATAAACTTACGATAGTAATTAGCGAACCCTAAAAAACGTTGTATGGCCTTGAGAGAGTTGGGTCTTGGCCATTCAGTGACTGCTTGAAGTTTACCGGAGTCCATCATAAACCCCTCATCGGAAATGATATACCCCAGGAACGGAGTAGAGGTCATATGAAAGGTGCACTTCTCCAGTTTGGCGTACAAATGGTGTTCACAGAGACGGGAAAGGACGTAGGAAGTGTGGCGTATATGGTCCTGGAGATCTTTGGAAAAAATCAGGATATCATCCAAGTATACAATAACAAAAATATTGAGTACCTTACGAAAGACGTCGTTGATGAAATCCTGGAAGACAGCGGGAGCATTACATAAGCCGAAAGGCATTACTAGATATTCGTAGTGTCCACTACGAGTGTTGAAGGCCGTCTTCCATTCATCCCCCTTCCTGATGCGCACCAGGTTATAGGCACCACGTAGATCCAACTTGGAAAAAATCTTGGCCCCCTGTAATTTATCGAACAGTTCGGTAATAAGGGGAAGGGGGTAACGATTTTTAATAGTGATGTGGTTTAAACCCCTGTAGTCGATGCAAGGCCTCAACGACCCGTCCTTTTTCTTGACGAAGAAAAACCCAGCCCCTGCTGGGGAATTGGAGTGACGAATAAAGCCTTTCTTGAAATTCTCCTGGATATATTCATCCATAGCGTGAGATTCTGGTAACGACAAGGGGTAGGTCTTGGACTTGGGTAGGCAGTAACCTGGAAATAGATCGATCGAACAATCGTAAGTCCTGTGTGGCGGCAAGAGGTCTGACTATACCTTATTGAAAACGTCCCGGAATTGATGGAAAACGGAAGGTAGAATAACTTCGGGAACAGAGGTATTGGCCAGCAGTTGATGAGTCTCGTCTGACCTCGGCCTCCAGGAAATGGGGGCAGAGGAAGTCCAGTCAATGAGAGGATTGTTAAGCTGTAGCCAAGGAAGACCAAGGGTGATGGGTATACCAGGAGCGTGAATGGCATCGAGAACTAAGATCTCCTTGTGCAGATGTGAGGACAGAAGCAAGGGAGCCGTCTCTAAGGAGATGTGGGCCGGGGTAAGAGGACGTCCATCGATACCGACGAGTGCGATGGGAACCTTCTTTCTCACGAGTGGTATGCGGTTTAACCTGGCGAATTCAAGATCCACAAAGTTTCCTCCAGCTCCTGAGTCAATGAAAGCGGCGGTAGAAGTCTTGAACTTATCGCCTGAAAGGGAGACTGGAAATGTAAGTTTCTTAGGGAGTTCACCTTTAGAAAGGGGACGTGGAGACATTACACTCAGAGAGAGCCCCTCTGTACTCACTGGGTGTTCCCGTCCCGGACGCAGTGGACACTCCCGAACAAGATGTTCCATGGATCCGCAGTAGAAACACAATCCCCCGGCGTGGCGGGACTGCCGTATCGGTGTGCGGATGCGTTGTACCCCCAATTGCATTGGCTCTGGCAACTCCAGTGCAGGAGTGTTGCTGGGAGTACTGGAGAACGGAACTTGAAAGTTATGGACGCGAGTGCGCTGACGCTCTGAGCAGCGTACCTGGATACGTTGATCCACTCGGACAGCCAAATCAATGAGGACCTCCAATTGATCCAGCCTGGATTGGCGAGAGAGTTCATCCTTGATGGGATCTGCCAGGCCTTGCCAGAACACGGAGACGAGAGCCTCTTGTCCCCAGTTAGTATCGGCTGCTAGAGTACGGAATTCCACAGCATACTGCGTCACCATTCGCCGTCCCTGAGTGATCTGGAGGAGAGAAACAGATGCCATCTCCCGACGAGCGGAAGAATCGAATACTTGTTGAAACTCGGCTTTAAATGCCGGGTAATCTTGGGTAAGGTCAGAACGTCGCTCCCAAACCGGGGAAGCCCAAGCCAGGGCGCTGCCAGTGAGGAGGTTATAAATGTAGGCTACCTTCTTGCGATCAGTATTGTAGAGATGGGGAGCCATTTCAAACTGCACCTCACACTGGTTTAGGAAACCCCTACAATCTTGCGGTTCAACTGCATAAGGCTTGGGGGGAGGAATCCTTACATCTGAGCTGCTAACTGCGCTTGCGGAGTGGGGGCTTACATCTGGCGGGGTCGCGGTTGGTACCCTGTCTGAGAGTACTGCGACCTGGCCTGTAAGTGTCACAATTTGATCCGCCGTGGCCTGGTTATGCTGAAGCAGATTAGAGAGAAACTGTTGAAGTTCGGTCTGGTCTGCGTCTTGTGGGCTCGACATAATGTTACGCCGGTGCTGCCCGCAGACCAGACCCGTCCCCTGTGCTGAGGTGGGACGTAGGGATACACGCACCCGCAGCAAAGGGAGCGCGTCCGGAGTGTGGTGTTAGTGTTGCCAGGCCAGGTATAGTAATGAAGACAATACTTGCTGGTACCGGTAGTAGAGAAGGAGTAGTTATTGCCGTTGCCAAGATCAGGGATAGGAGAGTTGCGGATGATCGAAGGTATAAGCCGTGTTACAGGAATGCCAGAAGTCACGAAGTCCAAGTAGAGCCGAAGTCGAGAGCCAGAGGGGGTAGTCGTCCAATCCGCGTCAATACCTGAGGAGTCACTGAGAGAGTAGTCAAATGCTTCCATACAGAACTATGTCGAGCGACGAGTGATGGGAAGCACAGGCATAATAAAGCTGGGCAAGCCAATGGGAAAAGGGGGCAGGCCTGGAGGACTGCAAGGAGTCCTCCCTGATAGGAGGGAGGTGTTACAGCCCAGCTGAGTGTAATCATTGATTTGCATGGAACTGTGTGATGCTTGGGGGCGACGCCTCACTGCAGGAGCAGTGGTTAAAAGTGCTCTGTTAGGCGTGTGCTCTGTAAGCTGGGAATGCATGCACATAACGTCTGAGGCTGGCGTGTGTGTAGGTGTGCGTGCAGGAGGGCGTGGGTGCGCCCGGCGCTGAGCAGAGGAATCGCCGAGGGGAGTGATCCCGCGACGGCGGCAGGGGCGAGGAGCCGTGGAGGATGGTAAGGCAGGATTGCTTTGTGGATCCAGGGGCTCCCTGTGGAGAGGGGGTGCTCTGTGTGGGAAGCGAGGAGAACGCCGATTCCTGACACACTTATTCCACAGCTGCTACGGGCTCCGCCCCTGCCTATCATTATACCAAATACTGATGATGCTCACTCCCTGCAGCCTTCCCATTGGCTCTCCCTCTTTTATATGCTCAGCCAGCCAGTTGGCAAATTGGCTGAGCATAAACTTTATTGTGTGCTTACCACCTTGCCTTGCCTTGTTCCTGCTTTGTACTGCTGCGGCACAGTTTATTCGAGCATTTGCCCGTTCTGTGCCGCAGCAGTAGCCTGGCGCGCGCCCGAGAGTGACAGGCGCGCGCCGAAGCAGCGGAAGAGCGCCCTCCGATCGGGGCGCTCTCCCTACCGCTGCCGGGTCCGCCGGGTCCCCCGGAACCCCCTGCCGCTGTCCCGCAATCGCGGGACACCAGGGCTCCCTCGGGGAGCCCCTGGACGCGCGTGCAGGGGGCGCACGCTCCCGAAGACGCGTGACCGCGCGTCTATGACGCGTGGCACGCCGAGGGGCGGCCACTAGCAAGCCGGGAAATCTCCCGGCTTGCGGATCTGGCCGCAGTGTAATAAACTGTGTCGCCAGTGTATGTTTGACCTCACCTTGCACTCGGACTTCCAAATTCTCTGACCCCTGGACCACAGCTAAAGATTTGACTACTCTTCTCTCTCTACCCCTGGACTCTGGCACAGCATCAACGACTATCCGACCTTCTCCTCTCCTTGACCACGGCAAGTGCCTAGACCACTCTGACCTCTCCTACCCTGACATGGCTACACAACTACCACCTTGCACTCCGGATGTGCCTGCTCGGTTGTTGGTCGTTGGCTATCAATATCCCCACCTCAGCCTCGCAGTCCCGTCTTGATTGTGATGAGCACTCGTGACAGTACCAGTGCATGTATAGGAAAGGCCTTTTCAGTTAAGGACACCCCCTTTAGTGTGCTGTTTGTGCTGCTATATCATTGATAGAGCCACGCAACGATCCACAGCCTACGGTCTGGGACCAGATCAAAGGCATTCCTAAGAGACTTAAAAAAGGGACACACTCCAGTGGGGGCACCCTCAGAGGCAGACGCCTTCGCGGAAGGATTGGATAGAGTGCAACGTGGGATCCACGCTACAGTTTGGCCTGCTCTGGCCTAAGACCAGGAAGGTACCTGCACGTGCATCAACGGCCATACACAGGGGTAGCGCTACTCCTCACACTCTTTGGGGGATCCTCATTGGGGTGTTGAAAAGGTGGTGGGGTTACACTGTGGAGGTACTGTGTGGGTATGGCCTTGCATGGCCTTGTTATTATAGTGTTATATCAGTAAATACATTGTTATATACTCTGTGTGTGTTACTGACTATTGGTTCCTGTGAGGGGTAATCCTACTTGTTAGGATCTCTCAGGTGGAGGCGCTGTGTACATCGAATGTGATCACTCCAGGCTGCCAGCGGCAGAGGTTCAGGCCTCCTGTAAGTCATGCAGGTACGTCACCACAGGTAGTTTCCCTTTTACACGGGGAAAGGCGGCTATGTACAATATCTGAGATATAGTAGTACCTCTCGGTCCACATCACGTCCAACATAAAGGTCAAAAAGTAGACATGGTATGCTACTTTATGGTGGCTTTTGTTCCGAAATAAGTTCTACTGTATAACTTTCTTAGTTTTCCATTTACTTTCTTATACTTTTATTTGATTCATTCCATTTGATAATTTCATCCATGAAAATATTACAAGGACACGTCTACTTTGAAACAACTGATTTTCTTATTCAAAAATAATGAGGCAAACTTGTGACATTTCAGGAAATACTGTTTTCCCATCTTTGTAAATTATACAGAAATATGTACATAAATCATGTACTGGTTTTAACAAAGAAAAACTAAGTTGTTGGGAAATAATATATATGTATGTATAACAGGTCAAAGAAAGAAAAGGAGAATTCAGTGTACAGTACAACTCTCATAAGAACGAGACGGGAAAAAAATACCTTGAAATATAAATCAAAGCGACATACTGTATTTGACTTATGGAAACACCTACTGTTAAAAAGTTTACTAGTCGGAGTTTAATACACGTAAGTAACTGATGCACTAAATAATAATAAAGGTGATTGAGTGTTGACAGGTAAGTACTACAGAGCTTCACTAAAATGCTAAACTTAAAAAAATATAAGTAAATACAATAAAAACAAAGGAGGGGATTCACTAACCTCTGTTATGGGTTAACGCACTGCGACCCCACATTAACTGCCCTTCAATTGTCAGTTAACATATAATTACAGTGCATCAACCCATGCTGAAGATCAAGTAAGCCCCAAGGTTAAACAGAAATTCAAGTCAGTAGGCTTTGTGGGCAAAATATTCCTCATCTACAATTAATTTATATATACTGTATGCAGGAAATAATTATACATAAGATATATATATATATATATATATATATATATATATATATATATATATATATATATATACACACATACATATATAAGTATGATCAGTGTAATTGCTTTCTACATATCTTAAGCTGTAAAAGATTTGTGAGAAATGCAATAATTATTCGTATGTGACTATAATACTTACTAATTGATATAAAATACCAATTCCCATTCTGGACCCCTCTAATGAACATGTCAAATAAATTAAGGTAAGATTAAATATGAATACACATTTTCAATTGACCAAATTTTATGAGAATACTGTATGAGAAGAACAGCCTAATAAGATACTGTAATTACTATATTAATTTTTTCCTTTTATTATAAAGCACAATCGTATACAGAAGATAATAGAGACTATTCAAATTAAACTTTATGTGCGGCTTTTTAGGATTAGTCCTATTAACCAAAATGGATAGAAGTTGTAATAAAGAGAAAATACTCCATGTAATTGGTCAAATCAAATCCTACCTACAAACAGCTGAACAACATATAACACAGTGTAGGTATAAACATTGATTTTTTTTTTTTTTTAGAGGTTAATTCAGAAGGAAGTGAGAAAGAATTAAGCAAACTTTCCAAGCTGTAATTTGGACTAAAAATATGTTTTTCATTATTGGGGCCAAAAATAAGTTTACATCAATATGTTTCTTTAAAAAGAGGTATTTTAAAAGAATGTATGCGATTACGAGGAAATGCAAAAGTAAAAGTGATTCATGATCACAGTGACTGCGGGGCCTTTAAGGTATATTGTGTGGTTTATATGGCAAAATATAAAGCAACATATTGAAAAATAATGCTTGATTACTTTTCTTTGATTTGCATTCTGTTTATTAACTACTCTAGTTTAGTGGCTTAATAAAAACATAATCAGACTTTGTAAAGCAATAATTTTACAGTTTTGTTTAACTCCAAGGCAACCCTCTGCCACCGCTTCTATTTCAACCTAGGAAACTGAGAAAACAGGTTTTTGTATTTTGATCTTACAAGATGTAAGTTACAAATGTTCAGAGCATGAGCAAGAAGAAATTTGGTTAAAAACCAAAGAGATACAATTTGTATTCTGAGCACATTTAACATAAACTTAAGTAGTTACTGCAGTGACTCTAAATCTACTTTATGCTATAAATGAAACTCCAGATTCAATCACATTTTATTAAAAGTCACACGCCAGCAATGAATATATGAAGTGGCTGTACCAAGCTTCGGGGTTAGACAATAATAAATGAAAAGTTAGATGCAAATATGAGCCTTTGGTTCTTTTTCAATTCATTGGCAGTCAGAGACCACCAGTGTTGCAATAAACAATGATGCAGCTTTTTTGTAGTTAATTGGAATATAATGTTATTGTCTTATTGAAACAAGTAAAGAATATCTACTTACCTAATGTACATTGCTTCACGATTAATGTCCTTGTAAAAATTCTGAGGATGGAAAAAGCAGTGATTAAAATATGAAAAGAGGATAATGTAAAACTTGATCTAGTGTCTAGCTGTGTACTCATGACATGGTTAAAATATTCAAACCGCAAAAAATGGTGACATAAAAATATTCAAGGGTCCCAGGATAACATGGTACCCCCCTTAAAGATACTACAAATATGGTTCCAAAAAAAGAAGATAACCTGCACACCAAACTAAAAAACTCACATGAGCAGCAGCTGCATCAAAAGATGATTTATTGATATCTAATAGACATGAAGCAGGCATCTGCTTGTATCAATTTTAACAGCCCTTTGCCATCATAATGCATTTCGGGACTGAACGTCCCTTCTTTTGGTTCAATTTCAGCTTTAAAAGGGGTCACTGCAAAAAGTGCCCATTATGGGTCATGCATTGAAGGCCAACAATCTAATAACACACTGTTTACTTCAAAGATCAGTGCTAAGCAAAGGGGAAACTGGTAGAGATGAGAAATGTGGCACTGGGTGCTCTCAAAATCTCATTCTCCATTAAAACAAAATGGACATATTCACAAAAGCACCATCATTCTTACTATCGTTTATGGCCATCTTCTCAGACAGGATCTCTCTCCTTTAAAACCTGTTGCGACTTCAAAATCAACCTAACAAAAACCAAGGCTCTTAATATAAATCTTTCAGCAGAGTTGGCGGCTCAAGTAAAATAAATTTTCCCTTTCAAGTGGAAGAATAGAAGTATAAAATATTTGGGTACAAATATAACGCCAAGAGTAGAAGATTTGTTCCAGGCCAATTATACCCCGTTAGCAAAAGTAATAGAAAATTATTTTAAAAGGTGGAATAAGAGTATTATCTCTTGGATAGGCAGTGTTAACTGTATTAAAATGAATATACTGCTGAGACTTATGGATCTGTTCCAGACTATCCCTGTGAAAGTCTCCAAGCAGTATATTGCCATGCTCTAAAGTAAAATGAATACATTTATTTGGGAATTTAAAAAACCAAGGACCAATATTAAAACATTGCAAAGGTATAAATCGCAAGGTGGACTTGGTCTGCCGAATATCAACAAGTATTACCTTGCTACACAAGTGAAATCCCTTTTTGAATGGTATCACTATACTAAAAATAAACTCTGGGTGGAAATTGAAAACAATTACTGCATAGATATAGACACAAATAAGGCTCCATGGCTCAGGAAGACAGATCATCCTAAAGGTCTTTATGAACACCCTACAGCACTATGTGCATGGGATGAAATATCCAAAGATGAGACCGTTTTTATGTTCCCATCCCCTCTCACTCCAATATGCGGGAACCCTGACTTTCCCCCAGGGTTGGATCCCAGAATATTTAAAAAGTGGAGCCAAGCGGGTCTAATTAGGATTGGAGATCTGATGAAAATGGGAGAAACTAGATGTTTTAAACACTTTCAGGACCGATTTGATTTTAACAAAGGGGAGAGATGGCAATATATGCAATTTTTTCACTATATGAACACAATTTTTTTTGTTTTAAAGATGTTGAGGATGTTGCAGTTTCTTGAAACAGTGTTTGTGTTGCTGGGTGCAGGTGGACACAATATATCGTATACTGCACCGACACACTTTATTCGAGCAAATACCCAGTATGTACCTGGCAGATACCTGGAATGCGCCGCTCCTCACCTCTAACAAGCCCCGTTGCGTTTGCCTTCCCAGCCTGGGTTCATGCCTGGCTGACGGGCGGCTAATCTGTTAAATGATAATGATAAGGATTTAATAGGCTGCAATGCTTCGCGTGTCTACCAGATGGCATAAATTCATGAATTGTAATGCAGTATATATATATATACTGTGCAGTATTGCAGCCAGCGGGAATAGAATGCTTAAATCCCTACATGGAAAATACCTCAATGCACTCGGGCAGAAAACAGTCACAAACCTCAATACACCCGGGTATACCCGAATTCGTGGGACTAGCCAAGCTCGAATAAAGTGTGTCGCCAGTGTATCTACAGAACATTATTGGAAATCAAGGCTGAACCTAAGCCAGGGTTTGTATTAGCTTGGGAAAAGGAGCTGGGTAGGGAAAACATTGCACTCGAATGGACCAAAAATGTCGAATAATGCCAGCTCTTTCCCGATGTCAACGAATATTTTAGAAAACGCATTTAAGATAATGTAGAGGTGGTATTATACACCACAAAAACAGAAAGAATGCTATCCAGAAACATCTACTAAGTGCTGGGAGGTGGGAATAATGCTTCATATTTGGTGGATGTGTAAGAAAATAAAGTGTTTTTGGGATATGATAGTGAACCAGATTTTCAATATTACCAAGATTAGAATCCCAAAAGACAGGGAAGGGGTCAATGGGCACAGAATAAAGATCTCTCTGTTAATACACATGCTAAGTGCAGCAAGATGTGCTATCACTGCCAACTGGAAAAAGCTGGACGCACCCACTAAAGGACAATGGGAGTCGAGAATATGGGAGGTTATGAGGATGGAACAACTATCATATATGTAGCCCCCTGTAAACAGCACACGCTATATATATATTTCTCCTACTGAGGTAAGTCCTGTTAAGGGCAGGCACCAGTAGTAATCATGGGTTCCCCCCCTTCAAGCCCTGCCCTGAGTGATAGATGCAGGCCCCTGACTCTGCTGCAGGCATGAGACAGAGGGGAGGTCCTGCTGACATCATGAGGGGTGGGGCTAAGACTATTTAGCAGCCCATTCCTGTAAGTGACAGTAGTCTACTCTGGGAGTCTGTTCTGATAGGGCTCTGGAGCTGTTCTGTCCTGGGAGTTGGAGGAGTATACCAAGCTCCGTCCTGGGAGCAAGCAAGAGAGAACTCTGGCCTATTACCTTTGGAGAGTGAGCCGAGTTCAGGTGGACCAATGCCCCTCACCCCGATGAAGGGGTGATGGTTAGAATCCATCCCCTACCCAGAGGATACCCTCTGAGGTGGGCAGTGGGGTATTGAGGCCCCACCACAGTCCATCCTGTCGGAGTGCACACTTGGAGGGAAGGAGAGGAGGAAAGGCCTGTACAGAGTGGAGGGTCGTGTGTGCTGTGGAGATTGCTGTTGTTGTTGCAGCTGTTGTTGCTACTACTGCCGGGCGCGGCTCAGAGAAATAAAGAGAGACATTACCTTTTACTAAAGACTGTTGTGTGATTCTGGAGTATCCACCCTGGGACCAGGGGTCACTCTTCTGTACGGGTCCTACCCCATACCCTGGGAAGGTATAGAGGATGGAGGCACTGCACAACCACTAGAGAATGGAGGCTACTACCCCAGAAGCCTGGTCCTGTTATCCCCCACACCACCACGGGAGACTCAGGCCCTCCTGTTCCATGCAGGTACGCACCACCCAGTACATGTAATCCGCCCCCACACACCCTAGATATGTCAGATGAGTCTAAGGGGGGCGGGGGGGGGAATAAGGGTTACATTTGGAGGCGCTGCTGAGATAAACAGGTCAGGCTTACCGCAAGGCAGAGCAGGAAGAGTGATGTGCACTCTCCGGTCAAGTGCTGAAGAAGAGCGGAGCAGCGTGAAAGCCGAAAGCCCACCCACCTGTGCTGTGACTGGTCAACAAACCAGGTCGCGTCACACTGAAAAAAGGAGGGCCCTGCCTCTGGATTCCACCAGAGGGAGGGGGCACAAGGAGAGCCAATCAGGAGCGTCCTCAGCGAAGGGAGGGACAGGAAGCGAGAGCGAAGAGCTTCACTTCTGTCTGGCATTCGAGGAGCAAGGAGCTGAAACACTGAACTGTTCCACCCCTGAGCTAACAATGTCCGAGATGAGCACTACGATCTACCAACTACCAGGAGGCTTACTGGTAGTGGAGGTAGCGGAGCACAAATACCTCCGGTGTTTGTGCATTCACTGCGGGATACCCGGAGCGGTACCAAGCACCAAGGCACGATGCCCTCAATGCGGCACGTTCTACCTGTGGCCTAATGAGCCGTGGCCTTTGATCGAGACCCCGCGGGGTGCCTCTCCGGGAACATTAACGGAGGTGGCGGAAGGTAAAGACAAGACTGCCTTGGTTCCCCGTTGCAACCAAGCAGGAGGAACCAAGGCCCAACCTGCTGCAGAACTGAGCGAGCTGGCGACAGAGAAGAGCGCGATCGTAGTGGAGGTACCGGAGCGAGACTGTTTCGTGCCTATACCCACTGGTTGTATCGCAGAAGAACCCGGTGACTCCCTAGCGGAGGATCCGATCCTGATATCCTCGGAGGAAGTGGTTGGCGTGTCATCGGTGGCGATGCACCTGCCGGCGAACCACCCCAGCGGTACCAAGAAGGAGCAGACGAGTCCGGACACCTTCCGATGGCGAGCGCTGGTGCGGCCTGAGGCCCGTAGAAGTCCCATGGCCGTGGTGACTCCCAGTGCGGCGGAAACGGCGCCCGAGATGACTTCGAAGGACCCCGAGATCCCCAAACAGCAGCGGAGCGGTAAGGAGACTCCACCACCCCCTTACTCCCGCCAGGTGAAAGCAGCAACCGAGGAGGACGAGAAGGAGAGGCTTACAGCCTACTTGTCTGTCCATGAACCGGATGCTCCGCCAACGCCCATGCCGGTCCTCGACGCACTTTCGATGCGTGACCACGGAGCGGATGGAGATTCTACGGGCACCGCTGACGTCATTTCCGGTTCCACCGGAAAACGAGGCCCGGGAGCGCTGTTCTCCTCACGGAGAGTAGCCATGGCCACTGCAATGACCACCCTGAAGAGCCAAGGTCCATCGAGGGAAGCGCGAAGTATGGCAGAGAAAGCACCCAAGAAAGCGTCCCTTGGTCGCGGTATTACCCGCTTGCTGGACAATGACTTGAACGTTGACCCTGCCCCAACCCCTAGCTCCATCGCCCCGGCCACTGCCCCTGCCCCGTCATGAGTGTTGCCACCGGGACCTAGCGGGGATAAACTGAGCAAATATCCCAAATACTCCAGAGACTTGCGGGACTGGGAATTGAGCGATGAGGGGTCTGATGGGGAAATACCTTATGACAGTGTGATACCTGTGTCTAACCCTGTGCCGTTTTCTCCTACAGCTAGAGGGAGAGCCCAAGGGTCCCACACTCCAGCAGAGGCTGGGTCGGTCAGTACGGTGGTTCACAAGATGAACCCTACCAGGTATTTTAATGCCAAGGGGAGGAGAGATTACTCGCGCTCTACGGAGGCGGGGACGTCCGGTGTCTCATCGCAGGTAGAATTTGAGGTAGAGAACGCTAGCCATTCCACAGAGTACGAGCACCGTGATAAGTGGTGGGCCCCCTTGTTCACTGGGTACCACACAGGGATGGACCGTACATGGTTCCTGCTCATTAAGAGCAACGTCGTTGATCATTGGTGGGTGACAGGTGCCTTTACTCCTCAGGAGGATGAGATAGACCATAGATTCCGGGAGATCGAGCAGAAACTCATTCAGCCCAAAGGCCCCAGTATACTGTACGATGAAATTGCTCCGGAAGAACCAGAGTTTTGGCTACTGCCTAGCAGGGTGGGTCACCGCAAGCTCACTAAATTGAGCCGTGCTGACAGAGCCATAGTGGCTAGGTATAGGCAGTCACATGGATATGAGTACCCTTATGTGCCTGAGCCCATCATGAGGGAAATAGAAGAAAATCGGGATAGTTGGCTAAGGGAGGCTGTGCAGGAATATCTTCGGACCAAGTTTGGTCAGGGAGGTTATCATAACGAGGACAAAATAAGTGAGTTGGTTAGGATCTGGAGCATAGGGAGGTGCATATACATGCACAGCGTGATATATCGACCGGAGCATGGGTCGGTGCAATCTTTCTTTGTGACCATCACGGATCACAATGGCAGAAGAGTAAGAAAGCCAGATCCAAAACATTATTAATAGGGTTCTCCACGTTGGGAGTAACCGTGTTTTTCTTGAACTACCTCATGTGCCTATGTTATGCTAACACTGCCATGATATGTGTTTGTTTCCCAGGTTGTTCACCGCAGGATGGTACTGCTAATGCTAGGTCCAAGTGGGGACCATTGGATTCCACCAGAGGGAGAGTGTAGCCCCCTGTAAACAGCACAGGCTATACATATCTTTCTCCTACTGAGGTAAGTCCTGTTAAGGGCAGGCACCAGTAGTAATCATGGGTTTTCCCCCCTTCAAGCCCTGCCCTGAGTGATAGATGCAGGCCCCTGACTCTGCTGCAGGCATGAGACAGAGGGGAGGTCCTGCTGACATCATGAGGGGTGGGGCTAAGACTATTTAGCAGCCCATTCCTGTAAGTGACAGTAGTCTACTCTGGGAGTCTGTTCTGATAGGGCTCTGGAGCTGTTCTGTCCTGGGAGTTGGAGGAGTATACCAAGCTCCGTCCTGGGAGCAAGCAAGAGAGAACTCTGGCCTATTACCTTTGGAGAGCGAGCCGAGTTCAGGTGGACCAATGCCCCTCACCCCGATGAAGGGGTGATGGGGAGAATCCATCCCCCACCCAGAGGATACCCTCTGATGTGGGCAGTGGGGAATTGAGGACCCACCACAGTCCATCCTGTCGGAGTGCACACTTGGAGGGAAGGAGAGGAGGAAAGGCCTTTACAGAGTGGAGGGTCGTGTGTGCTGTGGAGATTGCTGTTGTTGTTGCAGCTGTTGTTGTTGCTACTACTGCCGGGCGCAGCTCGGAAAAATAAAGAGAGACATTACCTTTTACTAAAGACTGTTGTGTGATTCTGGAGCATCCACCCTGGGACCAGGGGTCACTCTTCTATACGGGTCCTACCCCATACCCTGGGAAGGTATAGAGGATGGAGGCGCTGCACCACCACTAGAGAATGGAGGCTACTACCCCAGAAGCCTGGTCCTGTTATCCCCCACACCACGGCGGGAGACTCAGGCCCTCCTGTTCCACACAGGTACGCACCACCCAGTACATGTAATCCGCCCCCACACACCCTAGATATGTCAGATGAGTCTAGGGGGAGGGGAAAAAGGGTTACATATATAACCACTGATACAAGGTTAAAATGTAAGCTTCTCTGGCAGCTGTGGTCAGAGTTCACTGGTAATAGAATATCGTGAAAAGATTTGAGAGAGAGGAAACTTCTGCCAAAATGGGAATAATAGGGACAATAGGGATTATTAAATACGGGTTTGACGTGTTTTTAGATTTTATTTTAAAATAATTTTTTGGGGTTTCATGATTGTATGTATGTATCTCTCATTTAAATTGTCAGTGTGTGGTAGTGTAATCTAATGTATAATTCACTCTGCATATTATATTACATTATATTATGCAATATTGACCACTTTTATGTTACATAAACAAAATGGATACCGCACTGCCTGATACAAATAATAGTGTTGTCGTATTAGAGGGGTGCTGAGGGAATGAATGAATGTACATACAATAGAGAAAGAATCCCTGTTGAACAAGCACTCTTCTTCCACTAATAGTGAATTAAGTTTATTGTACGCCAGTTATGCACAAACCTAGAGCAGTTGGTCTTTATTTAACACATAGCATGTATGGTTATCTAGTATGGGCCGTGCAACATTATCACACTTGTCAATAATGGCTTAGTAGATGTATACATTTCTGTATGCAATGTGTTTATTCATCCAGCCTTTTAATATATGATGTGATGTACATCATTGAGTCGGTTTGTGTTTTGTTTTTAATTCACGCTACAATGTTTTTAATTGGGCTTTAAATGCAATAGCCTTGCTGCCACATATTGTCTGACTTTGGCGGACACGGATTGGCTCAGCAAGAGCCAAACACAATACATGTGGAGGTATATGTACAAGGAGTTAGGCTGGTATTCGCCCACCCCCGAAGAAGTTCCTACGGGAACGAAACGCACGTCGGGTTTCTATGACGCAAGCGTGTGTGACGTCAGGGATGTGACCGCAGCGATAGGCAGCCATCAATTAGGTTTTTAATTTTTGTTTGTTTTCTCGCTATCTCAATAAACTTAATTCACTATTAGTGGAGGAAGAGTGCCTGTTCAACAGGGATTCGTTCTCTTTTTGTATGTACACTTTTATGTTACGACTGATTATGGGGAAACGATGCAGAGTTCTGTAGTATTGTTTTTTATGTCGTTCCGAGATTAGGGCAATGATCAGGTTTAAGTATGGCTGAGTATGGAGGGTTGAAGGTAAAACTGATATGCTTTCTGACATTTTTTGTTGTTTTTCAGTTGTATTGTAATGTACTGTTATGTAGTGTATTATACTGTGTTATATATGTTAATTGTCATCAAAATGTGGATTACAAATAAAGAATAAAAAAAACTGCTTCAACAGTGATGTGCTGCATAAAACACTTTTATTCAAGCTTAATAAAAGTTTCATCATTGACAAAAGTACACAGTAGATAGATGGTGGGAGTAAATGAGCAGCACGTTTTCTGCAGTCAGGTTTGTGATGTGCTCAATTCCTAAGAGAGTAAAAAGTAAACTTTGCTGTGGGAATTCTTTAGATATAACTCAACTAATGTAAATAATAAAGAGCACAGTATATATCCATAGAAAAAACATATCATTTCGTTGATACATCTCGTGTGTTTTTTTTGCCCCAGATTTGCTCCACCTTTGCCTTTAGGCATATACCCCAAGATGGCTAAAACATGGTATCAATTGTACTGCTTTTTAGAGCAGTAACCCCAAACAGGGTGCTCGGGAACCGCTAGGGGTTTGTGAGGTGTCTCCAAAGGGCTCAGCCAAAAAAATATATAATGGTGGATCATAGCCCGTAGTGTGGGTTCCTAAACCCATGTGAGGACTGCACACTTAGTAAGGTGGTATACTGAAGCTGTCAATTACAGCAAGAGCTTCCAAATATGTAGCATCAAAGGCATTGTGTAGCATGACTTTGGAAGTTACCGCAGTAATTGACAGCTCTACCACCCATGCTGTCGGCACACATTGAGGTGCAGTTTGGGGCTTTATTAAGCATGTGTTCCCCCCACAAGCTCAGGACTTTATACTGCCTGGGATCGGTCAAACAGTTTTGTTAGCAATAGTTGGTTGCTATAGTATAGCAATAGTTGTTATCAATAAACCACTGCTTTAGAGTATAAAGTAAATTGTTTTCCCAGGTTTACAATGCAATCTTTAGATGCTTTTTTGCAAACAATGGCACTCGCATGGATGAGAAAGCAGGTGTTTATTTAAGGATCAATGTGGAAACGGACCTTTATCTTGAAACATCAATCCTTCAAACATTTGCTTTCACTGATCCTTATACTGTAAGTGCAAAAGCAGTTGGCATTATCTAGTCCGGGACAACACCT
Source organism: Ascaphus truei (assembly GCF_040206685.1). Lineage (NCBI taxonomy): Eukaryota > Metazoa > Chordata > Amphibia > Anura > Ascaphidae > Ascaphus > Ascaphus truei. Next base: position 221,241,774 of record NC_134487.1, read on the forward strand.
GAATTGTTACTCACCTGTGGCAAGTAAGAAAGTTTAATCGCAAGACCAATAACAACATAGTGAAACAGATATATGAGATGATGAATATTTATGCAGTTTTCGGCCATAATATACCGCGAAACCAATTGACTTGAATGTGGGCTGTAAGGTGTCTTCCAGCACCAGAATATAGACTATATAGACAGCTTAGTAACTATGTCCCAATAACTACAGTACTGGCAATCTAGTGAAATAAACAAAAATCAAGACACGGTGTGAAAATAAATAAAGTGGCTTAATACAAATACAAAATAATGTATTGAATGTCAGGTAATATTTTGCAATTTCTGCCTATATACAATCTCACAAATTGAGTTACCTTCTCAGACATTTTTGATAGCAATGAACCAGCACTCCAAACATTGCTAATAACTGGGTTCATAAGTACAGGACCTCAGACTTTCATCTGGTGCTGGCCATTGTCCTACCACCATTTAGACAGGTACCAATGGTAGCTGCTCAAGAAACTTCATTTGTGCTCTGGCAAATCAAGAGTTTAAGGCCATTAAATTATGTAGGATTTATCTACAATGTAGATCTGGTTTGTACAGTAGTTTTGCAGTCTCCTCATCACATACAAACAGACTAGCACCTAAAGGTTTCTATTTCTCCCCCTTTGTAGCCTGCTTAACATGCAGGAATCAAAAAAGAGAGACCTAGAGAAAGACAGATATGGAGCTGTACCGTCCCATGGTTTGAATCAGTGGCTGATTAATACTAGAACCTAGAGCCCTCTTTCGGTACATTTACTTGAGGCAGCAGCATACTGTCACACTGAGACGTTGCTTCTATGAGGCTCTGAAAATCCGTTGATCTGCAGCTCTTCTGTTCACTGCCACCTGAATGATAATTGTCCAAATTCTTAAAAACTATACTCGTCTATACTTTAATTGTCCCAGCACAATGGCTCACCTGCCCCCAAACCAATTCGCTCTCCTATTTTGGGGGATATAACAAAATGACCTCATTGCTATCACAGAAAAAAAGGATCTAACTGCCATAAGTCTGATCTTGTTCTTAGTTTCCTTCTTCTATCCTTTTCATGCACCTCCCTTACAGTACATACCATCTCAGTGTCTTTCATGATGGGGTTTTGCTTCCTAATGCTACAGCTAACAGTTCCTCAACAGGCTGGACTCCTCTTCGCTAGCTGCTTCAGAATTCAAACATTGAAGCTCAAGTTGCAATCTAGAGAGGAGCTGAAAGTCACGTACTTCTGCTCTACCTCCATGTCTTAACGGGAGGCGAAAGAGGGAAATGGTTACTAAACAAGCTCCTTCCTCTTCCCTTTACTGACAGGAGAAGAATGGAAGGAAAGTAATACAGGCAGTCCTCGGTTATCCGACACAATGTGTTACTGAAAATGGCGTCGGATAGCGAAGCGTTGTAAAGCGGATCACATTTTCCCATAGGAACACTGTTTAAATGGAAGGTTCCGTTCCTGAAGGCATTTTTAATACTAAAGTACACCAAATATTTTATGCAGGCAAAAAGATATCCAGCACACACATAAATGATGATGTAAAGATTCTATTTATTGAATCCAGAACTGTATAATAAACCTGTTAGACATGTTTAAAGGCATAAATACACCACTAAATCTTCACACAGACTGATCTGGATGATTTCCCTGACTGCAGCCTTCTGATTGACATAATGTTGCAACTTTGCAAAGCGTCATAAGAGCGTCGGATAAGCCATTTTGGCGTCGTAAAACCACCCATAGTGATGCATTGGACAGCGTCGGATAAGCCATTCATCGTAAAACGAGGACTTACTGTATTTAATTTGATTAAACATCTATGGTTTGTCCCATACACAATTCCAAGTCTAGACTGCATTCCAAGCTTTTCCAGTACTGAAAGAGCAAAATCTCCAGCAGTTAGTTTTTGACTTGCTTATATAACTTTATTTATGTACAGTATGCTTTCTAATCTTCAAGTATGCTTTCAATCTTCAATGTGTGCTTAACAAAATCCACTTACCAATAAATTCACTGTGCAGCTCATGCGGTTGCCTTTGCTCTCATCAGTCACTACTGCTCTGTAATCCAATAACTTTTCCAACAGGCCTTTGATCAAACTCACAAAGCTCTCAATTGTCTTTGAGATGTAAGGATGGCCCGGTGAATAATCCAGCAGACTGAAAGAATATGACAGAAAATTAAAGCAAGAAATTGAACATATGTATATAATACATGTCCCCAAAATACACAGGCCAAATATCAATGGTTTGGCACCTGGCTAAGGGTTATCCTAGAAACTCTGCATTAAAACAGTTTTAAGTTCCTCCCGGGAAAGGAACAGATCAACTCTAGCAGCTTGGAAAAAAAGGAATAAGAGACCTAGGAGATATCATAAATAAGGAGACGAAAGAGTGTATGTCATTCGGGGAGCTAATCTCAACATATAATATTCGGAAAACCAGGTATTCCAATATATCCAACTACTAAATTATGGGAGAAAACTCCAAGACTACAAAAAACATATACTAGAAAACAATGCAATAGACACTTATTTCAGTTAAGACACAGATAAGAGATACTCGTTAGCTGACATTTATAAATTAATTAGAGACCAAGACATGGAGAAAAATAACAAAAAAATCTAGAATCATGGCAGCAAGACTTCCAAGAAGTCCAGACGATGGCTGACCTAACAATTGGGTATGTCAGGACTTGCAAAATAATTATATCAGAAAACTGGAGAGAAATGCAATTCAAGATAATGCATAGGGCATATATACCCTTCATCAGGTTGAGAGAATGTAGAAGCAGACACAACAAAATGAGCAAATTGCAACCTCCCTAAAGCTAACCTCAAGCACTGTCTTTGGACATGCACAATTTTTTTACGAATTCTGGACACAGGTCCTACAATACATTAAAGAAATGACAAAAATTAGCTGGGTAAGACACTCCCAGCCCATGATATTTGCCAATACTGAACCTTGGATAATTAAGATCAACCAAAATAGGGGAGCTATTCTCCCAACAGAGATGATTCTCTTGGAAGCCAGAAAAGCCATTATGATCAAGTTGTTGGATACACAAACACCTACTGTAACATTGAACTTATAAAATCCCTCTTGGTCAAACTGATCACTATAGACAGAATATCTACTGAACAAGTAGGGGATAACCAGTTTGACTGAAAATGGGAGATGATTATAAACTCCTTCCCCCAGCTATAACAGTATAAATTTAGATGTCACCCGAGATAAGACTGTAAACTGAAACAGATGGAAATCCTGATAAGGGAAATAGAAAATAAGGAGAACATCCTACAAAACAACATAACAGATCAGACCAAAAACGAAGAGCCTAGCAAAAGTTAAATACAAACACGATAATCAAAAGAAAACACAGAAGTCACAAGCAAGCTATGAAACAAGGTTTTGAGTTAAATGGTCGAGACCTATTAGATCAAGACCAGTTACAAGGTTGAAAAAAAAATGGGTATAGCAAATAGGTATTGGAATATGTGACACTAAGCCGAAGAAACTAGACCAAATGCGGAGAACTACCCTTATATACAAAACCACAAAGTATAAGCTCTGAAGTGGTATAGATACTCTAGATGGCCTAGAGAGAAAAAGAGGACAAATATATGTGACAACAATGAAAGACATTATAGGATGATCCAAGTACATACAATATGCTACAATGAAATGTATCTGCAAACACCCTAATAAAAAGATACTTTATAAAAAAAAAGTTTTCAAATTTCTCTGTGTGCGGAAGGCTTTGCTTCTCTATTGACTGTCCTGGAGTCTTTTCAGATTCCTGCCTGCTGTGCATTAGCACAATATCCTAAACCATCCACTACAAAAGATGAGTGCCCAATTACACAATTTTTCCATAGTAACTCCCAAATATTAATGGTTTTGTCAAGGTATGTAAATTCATTGATTTGCTGAAGAAAATGTTTATTATGAACGCACTCAACTGCTGTAGGTATCTCAGTACTGTAGAAACATTAGGGCACAGCCATCAATCCCTCTTTAATGCAAAAACAAACAAACACTCAGTAAAAAATAACATTATTCTGTTACTAGAACCTCTAAAGTTGGTCGTACAAGTCAATCAATTAGAAACAGGGAAGACAGAGATGTTGCACTCAGAATCACAGGGGCAAACATATAGTTTCAAATACGTTTTATTCTCTCATCTTTTTAGAAACAGCAAATCGGCATAATAATATTTAGGTGCATTGTTAGACTTGTTTAGGGAAGCCAATTGGACTACTAAATTCTTTACAAAACCACTGTTATCTAGCCGGCTACACTGACTTGTACCTTTAAATATGTTTAGTACATTACTAATATTTTCAATCTAAATCTAAGTGATGCCAAGTTGTAGATCATCCAGACCTTTTTGATGTTTGCAATAAGCTGAATACATCAGCCAATACTCCTTAGTCATTTTGAAGAATTCATAGACCTTGGCTCAAACCATTAATAAAGAGGAGTTGCCCAAGGATACAAAAGTGTCAGCAATATTTTAAAGAGACAATCCAAGCAGGCGATTCAATTTGTAGTTCTTTCTTTTTTTAACATAGGATTGGCCCCATTCATTTCAGCTCTGGGAACCCCTTGCTTTTGGAGATACAGACTTCTGTAGGGGATGCTGGAAACCTGTGTGCCTGCCTAGCAATGATCAGGTAAGGACCTTTTTTCAAAGCTCCCACACCCTGTGGGCCAATAGGAAGCCATGAAATCATCCAGTGCTGCTCCCTATTGGCCCAAGTGACGCGGGAGCTTTAAACTTGCAGGGGATACAAGCAACCCCTTGGATTGCTCATTTAAGGATCAAAAAATTCCTTTGATGAAATTTCCAGGGACAACATATTAACGCACCAACAAAAAGACCAAAACATAACAACTTTGTAGCCTGAGCCATGACAAGCTTTTTAACAATATTATTAGACCTGTGGGGTTTTTTTTTTTGTTTTTTTAATTATGTGTTTAAATATCTTCCTTATTCTCTTCTTGCAATTTTATTCTCTCTCAATCAAGATTGCATTGTTAAAAGATGACTGCAGAAAAAGCCTATAGACCTAATGTGTAAAGAATAAATAAACAAACACATGGTTTATGTGGTCCATAAAAAACAAATAATTGATGGCGTGTAGTGAAAAAATACTTTTGCTAGTACTGCAGCACTAAACAAATGAACTAGCCCATCAAAATTGTGGTTGACAGCTTTTATGTTCACAAAGTGCTGCAAATATTATAGGCGCTATATACATAAACATATACATACATATTGATATTTAGGGGGAAGTTGTAATACATGGAAAGTAGAGTGTGAGCCCTAAGCTCATAGTCAAATGTAATAGTGTCACTGTTATTCAAACTTAACTCTTAGTGGTCAGAATTCTACCGTATAATTGGAGACATATTTGTGCACTAAAAATGTAATACAATTAAGTTTCTATCACAAACTGTTGTTTTGTTTTTTAATGAGCTATATGAGAAAAATGTAGATATGTTATTTTAAATATGGGACATAGTTTTTTTTTTTACAAAATGTACAGTATATGGTCACGTACGGCACACCTGTGAGCACATGACCTGCATACAGGACAAGAGTTAATACAGCGGCCGACTTTTCACCTTCACAAATGTCCCTCAAATTCACAACATCTCCCCTCAATTCATCCCCATATACCATCAGTCACAACCAGCACATAATTGGGCATGTGACTTGCAACCAGGGTTAATACACATGGCTACTCTAGCCAACTCACCTTTTTCCTGCGCAAGGTACTTTCAATTAGTTAATATTAACCTCTTACTCAATTGCAATCATAGCTATCCGCTTCCACCACCCGAGAAATTATGCAAAGTCTGTAATTAATATATATCTGCCAGGGTATCAAGTCCCTGTTTATTATAGAAAAAAGTATACAATTAATCCACAAGAATCTGTTGTAGCAAAATATGTCCGAAAATGTAAATACCCAGGGCATGCAACAGTTCATTCAGAGCCCCAAAGCATTACTTATTAAATACATTTTTATTTATTTATATATATAATAAAATTTTATTAAAATATAATTAAAATTTTCAAATTTCTACGCCAGTGACCTCTCTGGATGAAAAACTATGACGTGGCAACGTACGGTTTAGGGATTTCTGTTTTATGTTTTATCCTGTTATTTTAAGAAATTATTTTGCATTTACAGTAATTGTTCTTGTAATTATCTTTTTCTTAAATGTGAATTCCTGTTTTTTTTTTTATATATATATATATATATATATATATATATATATATACTAGCTGATATACCCGGCGTTGCCCGGGCGTGGAAGGGCAGGGGGCATGGAGTGGAAGGGCGGGGGGGAGGGGCGTCGAAGGGCGGGGGGGGCCAAGGGGCATAGAAGGGTGGGGAGAGCAGGGGGGCAAAGGGCAGGGAGGGGTGGGGGGGGCAAAGGGCAGGGAGGGGCGGGGTGGGCAAAGGGCAGGGAGGGGTGGGGGGGGCAAAGGGCAGGGAGGGGCAGGGGGGGCAAAGGGCAGGGAGGGGCGGGGGGGGGGGAAAGGGTAGGAAGGAGCAGGGGGGGGGGGTTGCAGGGAGGGGTGGGTTGGGCAGGGAGGGGCAGGGAGGGGAGGGAGGGGAGGGAGGGGTGGGGCAAAGGGCAGGGAGGGGCAAAGGTCAGGGAGGGGCGGGGCAAAGGGCAGATAGGGGCAAAGGGCAGGGAGGGGCGGGGCAAAGGGCAGAGAGGGGAGGGGCAAGGCAAAGGGCAGGGAGGGTCAAAGGGAAGGGAGGGTCAAAGGGCAGGGAGGGTCAAAGGGCAGGGAGGGTCAAAGGGCAGGGAGGGGCAGGGAGGGGCAGGGAGGGGCAGGGAGTGGAAGGAGGGGTGGGGCAAAGGGCAGGGAGGGGCAAAGGGCAGGGAGGGGCAAAGGGCAGAGAGGGGCAAAGGGCAGGGAGTGGCAAAGGGCAGGGAGGGGCAAAGGGCAGGGAGGGGCGGGGCAAAGGGCAGGGAGGGGCGGGGGGCAAAGGGCAGGGAGGGGCGGGGGGCAAAGGGCAGGGAGGGGCGGGGAGGCAAAAGGCAGGGAGGGGCAGAGGGCAGGGAGGGGCGGGGGGGGCAAAGGGCAGGGAGGGTCAGGGAGGGGCGGGGGGGGGGGCAAAGGGCAGGCAGGGGCGGGGTGGGGGCAAAGGGGCAGGGAGGGGCGGGGGGGCCAAAGGGCAGGGGCAGGGGGGCAGGGGGGCAGGGGGCAAAGGGCAGGTGGAGGGAGGGCAGGGGGCAAAGGGCAGGGGGAGGGAGGGCAGGGGGAGGGAGGGCAGGGGGCAAAGGGCAGGGGGAGGGAGGGCAGGGGGCAAAGGGCAGGGGGAGGGAGGGCAGGGGGCAAAGGGCAGGGGGCAAAGGGCAGGGGGCAAAGGGTAGGGGGAGGGAGGGCAGGGGGCAAAGGGCAGGGGAGGGAGGGCAGGGGGAAAAGGGCAGGGGGAGGGAGGGCAGGGGGCAAAGGGCAGGGGAGGGAGGGCAGGAGGCAAAGGGGGCAGGGGGCAAAGGGCAGGTGGGGCAGGGGGCAATGGGCAAGGGGGCAGGGGGCAAAGGGCAGGGGGGCAGGGGGCAAAGGGCTGGGGGGGCAGGGGGCAGGTGGGCAGGGAGGGTAGGGGGGGCAGGGAGGGTAGGGGGAGTCAGGGATGCAGTAATTCCCCTGCGTTTCCTCACCTTGCACACGGCCGCGCTCCTCTTCCTACGGGTACCGGCCGCCCTCCTCCTCCACCTCGGGCTCCTCAGCGGAGAGGCTGAGATGCTCCAGTGAGGAGGTGCTGCGCCTTTCGCGGGGAGAGGCGGAGACAGCCGGAGGAGAGGCCTCTGGGACGGGGAGCGGCCTGTGTGAGGGGAGAGCCGAACAGTGCATGCTCTGTGTGTGGGGGGGGGGAGGGGGGGGGAGCGGCCTGTGTGAGGGGAGAGCCGCACAGTGCGTGCTTTGTGTGTGTTGGTGGGGGGGGGAGATAAGCGGGGTGGGGGGTAAACAGGGGGGGGGTGAGCGGGGGGGTGAGCGGGGGGAGAGCGGGAGAGCGGGGGGGAGGGTGTGTGTGTGTGTGTGACCTTTGGCCCGTCACTCCGCCTCAGGCCAATGAGAGGTGTGCGGGGGCGGGCGGGCCAAGGAAGCAATCTCATTGGCCTGGCCCAAGGTCCAATGGGATTGCCACTAGGGACACAGGGAGGGACACAGGGAGACACATACAGACATAGTCACATACGACGCTTTCACAAATATATAGTAGATATATATATATATATATATATATATTACACACACACACACACACACACACACACACATTATATATATATATATATATATATATATATATATATATATATATATATATATATATATATATATATATATAAAAACAGGAATTCACATTTAAGAAAAAGATAATTACAAGAAAAATTACTGTAAATGCAAAACAATTTCTTAAAATAACAGGATAAAACAGAAAACAGAAATCCCTAAACCGTACGTTGCCACGTCATAGTTTTTCATCCAGAGAGGTCAGTGGCGTAGAAATTTGAAAATTCACGTGTTTGCTCCAAAACACACTTCTGTATTCTGATTTCATAACTCCAGGGCAAGCCTTACATACCATTCTTTTCCCATTGAGAACTACATACAGTAAACCAACCCCTGTCGTAAATCAGCTGCTAGGTTGACGGTTTTACGACAGAGGGGAAAAAAAACACAAAAAAATAAATTTCAATCTTTGCCTCTATAAATGCACTAATAACTTCCTTTCTAATACGTCGACACATGTGAGTCATATCAATAGATTAAGGCGATTATGACCATCTTGCTCCTAGTGGCTACTGGATATTTGTCCTTGGCACCAGGGCCATATATACAGATATCCCGCGGCCCAGGACTAGAGTTACGTCTGGGCCCCGCCTCCCCCCCCACCCCCACGGTGCTCCCACCCCCTCATTTCACACCTCAAAATCCCCCTCTATTTCCCACCCTCTTCCCATGTATTTCTCTCCCCTCCGTCTCACTCTCTCTTCCTCACTCACCCACCCAACCGCCGCACATGTATATCACTCCCTTGCATCTCACTCTTAAGACCCCCACTCCCCCAATACACATTAGAAGACCCCCACTCCCCCAGTACATATTGGGAAGTGGGCTGCCAGGGGAGGGGGGTGACTGCCAGAAAGGGGGTGACTGCCGGGGGGGTTTCCTGTGACTGCTGGCAGTTGCCAGTGGGCCCTGGCTCTCCCCACCTGCAGGCCTCTTCCACTATCTCTGTCTCACTCTGGACTCACAGACTTCAGCACGTGCCTGCCCACCCACTCATGGTGCCCCGCGCCGGAAGCTGGGCGAAGCTCACTTCCGGCGTGGTGACATCAGAGTGGCCCATTGCAAACTGACCTCAGAGGGTCCAGCATGAGTCAGAGATAGATGAAGAGGCCTGCAGGTGGGGAGAGCCGGGGCCTGCCGGCAACTGCTTTGTCCGGCCATCGGGCCCCACGCCACCACCAGGCCCAGGACACCAGTACCGGCTGTCTCCCCCTCTTGGCGGTCCTGCTTGGCACCTCTTACCCATTTAGTGTGTGGTACAGTTTGATTTGTCTTTTTTCCATGATTACAAATATCTAAGTTATTATGCAGAGTGTCATGATAATATCTCATGACATTATGAATTTTAATCAATCTGGTGCTTCAGGGTATAACGGTGCAACAAGTTGGGTTGTAAAATATCATATTTTGGGTTTGTAACAGTAAGGACTTTTTCTGGGTTTGTGCTTGTCTTCAAAAAGACCTTAATTGGGGGGCCTAGCCTGTACAGCCCACTAAAAAGTGCCGGATGGATTGTATGGAGCTGATAGTCTCGAGATAAGAGCAGTTGTTTTGACAGAGATGGGAATAAAAAATGGCTCTACTGACAACTTTAGAAACATTATCTTTTCAGAGCTAGCTTCAAAGGCATTCTCTGAAGCGTTTTGCAAGGTTTGGGGGCATGGTTCGGGGGATTCATCCAAAAAGGGTCGTTATTAAAAATGAGAATATCATGTATTGTCATATCCTCTGCATAATAAGAGTTACAAATCTGTAATCGTGTCACATACATGTTCTGACATCACACACACTGCATGTTTAAGAGGTACTAAGGGACAGATATTAATTTGTCACTCAGGTTTAGGGTAAGACAGTCATGCTTAGTCTTGTCGCATTTGCCATGAGCACCTGAATGCATTGATGTGACTCACGTGTTTATAAGTATTAGTTCATGAAAGTTATGAGAGTGTTTAGATATTGAGAAGTTTAAACGTCATTTTTGTAGAGTTTATTTTACTCTGACGTAAAACTGTTAATCTAACAGCTGATTAAGATGGTGGTGGGCTTATGTCGTTTTCTGTGGGGAAAGAATGCTTAGCAAGGGTTTATGAAAATCAGATTTCAACAGAGATGTGTTTGGACCAAACATGTGATATCTCATCTTACTGAACCAGTGACCTCTCTGGGAGAAAACCAATGGCATTTGGGTAATGTAATATACAGTGTTTTCTATTTCTGTTTTCTCCTTTCATTTTGGGAAACTGTTCTGCATTTATTGTAATTGTATGTTGTTGTAATTTTTTTTGCCAATCTAAACACTGTATTTTTTATATATATTAAAACATTTAATAAGTAATGCTTTGAGCTCTGAATGAACTGTTGCGTGCTCTTAAGAGAATATTTACATTTTCGCACACGTTTTTCTACAACAGATGTTTGTGTGTTAAAAGCATAGATTATAAACAGGGACCTGGTACCCTGGCAAATATTACTTTTACATCTTTGATTTGGGTGGGTGGTGGCGCATATAGATATGATTGCAATTGAATAAGAGATTAAATATGAACTAATTGAACATATCTTGCGGGGTTTAAGGGTGAGTTGGCTAGAGTAGCCATGTGTATTAACCTCGATTACATATCTAAGTCACGTGCCCACTTGTGTGCTATTCGTGACAGGTGGTATATGGGGACAGAATTAGGGGAAATATTGTTAATTTGAGGGACCTTTGCGGAGGTGAAAAGTGGACCGCTTGCGAGCTGAGTATTAACCGTTGTCCCATTTGCAGGTCATGTGCTCACAGGTGTGCCGGATGTGACACAGAGTAGATGACATCACATGATATTCTCATTTTTAATAAAATCTCCCATCTAAGTTGTGACCTGTGTGACACCTCTCTCTCTGGGGTGCACAAGTACTCATTCAAGAATGTTTAGTTTTCTTTGAGGCTGACAGCAGTATCTGGCTAACGTTTATTGCCTTCTAAATGACACATACAGATGCAGCGGCCATTATTTTAACAAATCACACGGTGTATACCTGGGAATACCCATGTCATGGCGCAGAATTTCTTCCAACCATATTGCCTTAAGACGTGAGTGCAGACGAGTGCATAAAATGGCATTTTAGTGTTCTGGCTTTTAAACACCTGAAATTGACACAGTAGCACACAGTACTGTACACATTACAATTCATTAATTGCATTTAATTGCACTCAATCCATGAAAGTCAAACAAAGCAACCGCAATACACACGTGTGCCTGGAGCGATTGGCGGTGTTCATGCCGTGTGGAGTACAGCAGCGCACACAAAAATGGGGCTGTGATTTGTTTCAATAACGGCCGCTGCATCTGTATGTCACTTTTAGTAGGCCATAAGTGATAGGCCCCCCAATTAAGTCCTCTTTCTAAGTCTGGACAGACCCAGGAAGAGTCTTGACCTATCATAAACCCAATATATTGTATTTTTAAAATCAATCAAACTGTAGCTACATTAACCCCTGAAGCATCAGATTGATTATATTTCATGATATTATCGTGACATTATTTATGAGGCAGGAATCTTAGTTGAGTGCTGTACAAAGACAAAAAAAGCTTAGCATTTCATTAAGTATATAGATGTAGCAAGAATTACTGTTCTCTGCACTGCGGACGAACAAACAAAGGTCTGCAGTGCCGGGACAGTGTCTACCGCGATGAAACTGGGGTCCATTCTTCTGAATGAGATCCCACATAGCATTAATCCTTCGGTACTGCAACCGCTGCGGTCACACAGAAAACAGTTAGGCTTACTACATCTGTATATAGAATGCAAAAAATATCTTCTGTTCAGCCCATCAAGACTTCAATGGCAGGAAGGCAGTGTCAATGAGTGGAAAACTTCAACATGTATAATTAGGTTTCCCTGGTAGTTTTCGAACCTAGAATGCCACCAAGTTATCTTTACATATTGTAAGGTGTAAGAGTCACTAGATAATTGCCCCAATTGTCTAGATAAATAGGGATATGGTCTCACATTGATTCAAACAGTTGCATATAGTTCCCATCACCACGTCCTCCTTCAACTTCATGGTCCAGCTTCAGTATGATTTCATTTTCAAACTGCAAAAGGAAAAACAACAAACAATATTGGATCTTCTGAAAAGCAGACAGCAATACACTAGCATATTACCAATATGATATATACAGTATTTGTAAACAAAATCCTCAAATAATTTACTATATTTTGAAAATGTAATACAAAATGCTAGAATAACTTGTAAATTTTATGAAAATATCAATAGTACAGTGGTTTTTAAAATGTCAACCTTTTTTTGGTTAGGGAACCCCAGAATCAGATTTTGAAATTCTGGGGAACACCAGCCCTCGCCCCAGTCTCTCGCCCCCCCACCCCATCTCTCTCCCCCTCACACTCTTCCCTTGTGTGCGCGCACACACTTTCCCACACACACACACACACACACACACACACACACACACACACACACACACACACACACACACACACACACACACACACACACACACACACACACACACACACACACACACAGTCTCCCACTTACACGCACTCACATTTACACACAAACACACTCCCACTTTCCCACTTACACACGCATGCGCACATACACACACACACACACTATCCCACTTACACAAACTCTCCTACTTACACACACGCCCACTCTCCTACTTACACACACACACACTCTCCCACTTGCACACACAGCAACACACTTCCACTTGCACACACACATACTCTCCTACTTACACACACACACACACACACACACACACACACACACACACACACACACACACACACACCTGTTCTTATCCTTGTTGTGTTGCAACAAGGGGCATTTGCAGGAGATGAGTTAAAATATTTCCACACACCCCTCCACACTCCCTTGCAAGAGCGCGCACGAGTGCGCTCGCCTGCCCAATCCACTCTCTCCCTCTTTTCAGCCAGCGCCATACGGAGCAGGCAGAGAGAGGACGGATAGCCTCTGCATAGCTCAGTAGCCGCTAATCAATGCAATGTGGGGGTGCCGCCGCGCCGCCGGGTCTAGCACAGCTGGGAGAGTTGTCTCAGCTCTCCCCCCTTGGCGGTCGTGGAACCCGAGGGGTGCTCGCAGAACCCTGGTTGAAAACCACTGCAATAGCACATCTGATTAAATGAAAACAAACGACTGTATTATCACATAAGTTTGATTAGCATGTTTATTACACACTAGAATGGAATTTATCATCAGAACAGTGTCGTTTTCTACAGAATAGTAATACATGCTTGGGTTAAAGTTTTATTGTTTTGGAATAACTGCTCAGAGATAGAAGCTCAAAAGTGTATTAATATCCACTGCAGAGAAACTTCATTAACAAAAATATGTATTTTATGTTTGTGAAATTATGACGAGTTGCTCCTACAACGTTAGGACATGAAGATCTTTCAACTATCCAAAAACCTTTATTTAGAAAATACTGTATTAATGTTGTAGAATCCAAATACCTTAATTTCAATGAAAATTGATATTACAGGTAATACCATTAAACATAGTTATTATTCTTACATTAAATTATGTCTTCATGAATCATTTTCCACCACTAAATGTAACCTTTTCAGATTGAACTTCTTACACACATAGGACAGCCCAAGATAGCACTTTTCTTTTGCTTGTTGAAGTCAATAGAGCCTTTGGCATCAGTACAGTAGATGATTGATTTAATGCACTGACATTTGAGTAACCTGGTCGATGAAGAACTGGGTCAAAATGGAGGTTGAATTGGGGCAGTTAAGCAAACTACTATTTGGGCTACATGCTAGGTCAGAGTTTCAATTACTGAAGAGCTTTCACTTCTTATCTGTCAGAAAGGACATTATCAAAATTGCTAATATTGTCCACTATTTCCAATCTGAGTTCTTAAAACTCTGCGATACCCATGCTCCACTACGCAAAATAAGGGTACGGGGGGCCACCTTCCATGGGTTACACCTGACTTTATAGCACTCTACCAGTTCAGGGATGCCTTGTGGAAAAGCTACAAAGTAACTGGCACTACCAAGGATCTCAATCACTACAGATGCATGAGGAACATGTGCACAAGGCAAACAAGGCATGCAAAAGCACAATATTACTCTGACAATCTCCACCAAAATACATCAAACCCAGCTAACTTCTGGAAGGTTGTCAACAATATATTCCAGCCTCCTAACCATCAACAGCCAAGTAATATCACTAGGGGGGATATTACTCTGACAAACCCCACTGACATTGCAAATGCATTCAATGATTACTTTGTGGGTGTGCCACTAACTTATTAGCGAAACGCAGCCCAAACCACAAACCTGAATCTCATCCTAGGAGTACCCTTATAATCCCACCCCCTCCCAACACTGCCCACAATTTTCAATTTGGCCCAGTATCTGAAGAGGAGATTATACAAGCGCTCCTCAAACTAAAACTAAGCAGCCAATGTGGACCTGACTTACTACAAGCTAGGTTCCTACGACTTGGTGCCCCAGCCATTGCCAAACCAATTGCTTCCATAGTCAACTCTATCCTGTCTGCAGGCCATATCCCTAAGACCTGGAAAACTGCCAGAGTTGTCCCAATCTTCAAAAGTGGGGACAAAAACACTGTCTCAAACTACAGGCCAATCTCACTTTTCCCAATTCTATCCAAAGTCATGGAAAAATGTGTCCACTCCCAATTAAGCGATTTCTATACCAAAACAAATTTCCCTAGCCAATTCCAATCTGGCTTTCGTCCCAAACACTCCACCGTAACTACGCTGCTAAAAGTTTGCAATGAAATCCAGTGTGGAATGGAACGGGACAACTCACTGGTGCAGTATTCCT
The DNA here is from genome assembly GCF_040206685.1 of Ascaphus truei. Lineage (NCBI taxonomy): Eukaryota > Metazoa > Chordata > Amphibia > Anura > Ascaphidae > Ascaphus > Ascaphus truei. Next base: position 221,256,964 of record NC_134487.1, read on the forward strand.
AGATTTTGCAAAGGCTTTTGACACAGTTGATCATGCTATCCTGCTTAACAAACTCCAGAGCTCTGGAATAGGGAAGCATGCTTTAAACTGGTTTCAGTCCTACCTATCAGGAAGATCCCAACATGTGTCCATCTCAGGCTCTAACTCCAACCCCCTGGATATCACCTGTGGTGTCCCGCAAGGCTCTGTTCTGGGGCCCCTACTCTTCTCAGTGTTCATTAATGATCTTCCCACAGCTTGTAAGGAAGCCTCAATACACATGTATGCAGATGACACAATCCTATATGCACACAGCCATAGCCTCTCTGACCTTCAACACATACTTCAGTCTGACTTTTTGAGACTCGAAAACTGGATTTCTCAAAACAAACTGTTTTTAAACACTGATAAGACTGTAACAATGATATTTGGGACCAATACTAAATTTGTAAAGTTTCCAGTGACTGAGCTCCTGATTAGAACCAACGCTAACACCACCCTAACACCTGTCACTAGTTTTAAATACCTGGGCTTATGGTTTGACTCCCACTTAACATTCGGAATGCACATTGATACCCTGACAACCAAGACCTGCACCAAACTAGGGGTACTTTACAGGAACAAATCCTCCCTAAGTCTCCTGGTCAGAAAGCGTATCGCACAGCAGATGCTAATGCCAATTGTTGACTATGGAGACATATTATATGGCTCGGCACCTCAAACCCAACTTAACAAACTTGACACCCTCTACAATTCAATTTGTCGTTTTGTTCTCCAATGCAACTACAACACACATCACTGCGAAATGCTCAAAGAACTAGATTGGTCAACACTAGAGTCTAGGCGCAAAGTTCACCTTTCCTGTCTTGCCTTTAAATTCTTCATGGGCAAGCTACCCAGCTACCTGAACAAGCTCCTCACCCCTACCACTTGCAGAACTTATCACCTGTGATCAGACTCCAAAAGACTGTTCATGGTCCCAAGGCTCAACAAAGTATCCGGACGTTCCTCCTTCTCCTACCGTGCACCCCAAAACTGGAACAACCTACCAGAGACTCTCACATCCACCACCAGTCTAAATTCTTTCAAATCTAAGGCTGTCTCACATTTTAACCTGGTCCGTAACTGTTTTATACGCTCATAATATATATTTTCATGTGCACGCAATGTCTTGTATATAATGTATACCCTGTTCATTTATGTAACTGTACTTGTAACCATGTATTATTTGTTTTACTCTGTGCCCAGGACATACTTGAAAACGAGAGGTAACTCTCAATGTATTACTTCCTGGTAAAATATTTTATAAATAAATAAAATAAATGTACTTGTTAAAGTAGTAAAATGTGAAAAATCCAATGTTTTTTTTAAATAAATCAGTTCTGTAGTATTAGATACGGAATGCGCAAACTGGGGGGCTCGGGATTTTCTAAGGGCGGCGCGGCGGTTGCAGAGGTCCCACGCACTTCCCCAAGGCATTTCAATAAAATGCCGGGGGAGGCGTGAGGCCTCTGCAACTTCTCTTACCTGCTCTCAGCCGGCTCTTTGGCAACACGTCGCCATGACAACGCAGCATCAAATGACACCACAGGGTCAAATGGCAATGCAATGTTTTGACGTCAAATGACGTTGCCGAAGCCCGGGAGCAGGTAAGCAGGGGGAGAGCAGGTAAGTAGAGGGGGGGGGGAGGAGGGGCGAGCAGGGTGGAGTGCACAGAGGTGGGCACAAACTGAAAAGTTTGCATACCCCTGTATTAGATATAGTGTCTGCATTATTTTGTAAAACTCCTAGTGCCATTTTTTTTAATGTACTGATCATCCTTTGGTTGCTACAGCAACCATTTATAAAATCATATCCACTTCCTCTTCTGAAACAAGCTCTCTCATACACACCTTTTTGAGCTCTGCCCTTTGGTACCAAAGTATCACAAACAGATCTGTTGCACTGTTACAAACAGCACGTTTTTTATTACTCTGAATGCTGTAGTAATACTGTGTTGCACTTAGTACTACAGTATATTGTTACATATCAGCTGCAGCATTTCACAGACTGCAGCAGAAAGTTAGAAGTCATCAATTTTGTTAGGCACACAATCAGGATTTGTACCGGTTTATAAATGATTGTCAGCTAAGGAAAGAATGTAGAATTGTACATTGTCACGTTTTACATCTAAGAAGAAGAATGTGGGCATGTAATATTATACCTTTTCCAATATGCAACGTTTTTAACCAGTTTAAAGATATAGCAAATACTAATTGCAAAGATTAGTTGTAGGTTATAATTTATTTTAGGGGACCAGTATGAGAGACCATCATACAGTAGATACAATTAAATTTACAGAGCTTTCGCAACCACTCAAATCTTTTTTACACAGTACACATTGGTCTACTAAATTGTATCACAACCTGCAATAAATGTACACCTACCAAAACTGTCACTAGATATTGAGCTACATAACATTGCATACACATTCTAAATGAGTGACTTCCATGTCCCATTACTGAATTGAATGATATTAACCCTTTTTAAGTGCTGAAGGGGCCATGGCCCCAGAGTGCCATGGCCCCTCCAGGACAGCACAGTCACATGACTGATTTTCAAAGTAGTCACATGACAGCAGCGGCCCTTAATCCAGGAACTAAAGAGGAGGAGTCTTATCTACTATTTCCCTTCACTTCAGGGAATACAGGGCTGAAAAACAAAAAAACACTCTGTGGGCATGACATTGCCACTATGTTCGGGAGCCCCTGGAGTGCCAGACCCCACATCTTGGGGCACCCAACAGGTTACGCCATAAATGACTTCCTTAATTGTATTTTCTTAATGATAACTAATACCTTTAGCTGCTCTGTAGCAGATTCTCCCACTGTATCACAGAGATTCAACAACAGTTATACAGGATAACTACAAAAGGTTGTAGCACACAAACAAGCAGATTTACTAAACTCTGATATGGGATATTGCAGCTCAATCCCATGGTACAGTAACTGCCTTGAATGGTAGTTAACACAGTAATTGAGCTGCAGTACCACTTAGTGCAGGGGTGCTCAACTCCAGTCCTCAAGACCCGCTCAACAGGTCGGGCTTTAAGAATTTCCCAGCTTCAGCACTGGTGGCTCAATCAGGATATCCTTTGCTGAAGCTCAGGTACCCTTAAAAAACAACCTGTTAGGGGGCTCTTGAGGACTGGAGTTGAGCAAACCTTTCTTAGAGCTTAGTGATTCTCAATCAAAGAGTTTGTCTTCCAAAAGATGCAGATGCATGTTCATTTTATGGAATGCTCAGAGATCCCCTCCTGCAAGCAAATTATTTCTTTCCTCCATAAAATAGAAATATTTGTACAATAAAAAACTGTAGATTCCATTTATTTATGGACGCATCAAGGTACATTATTAAATATTTTTGTATGGTACAAACATATTCTGCAGTTCAGTATAGCAGGGTGGTGGAGGGTGAAAGATAATAGCCTCAAAACAACATTAACATGCACTACTGGTGTTTGTAAGGGTGGCTTGTGTTACAATCTAATGGGGAGTATCCTGAAGCCAGGGTCATGTGTGAAGTGTAAATAGCTCCAGTTAGCTTTAACTCAGCCCTCTTTCCAAATCACGCCAAGTCCTATAATATTTCCTTCACTTTATTAGAAAAGCAGCAGTAAATACAGGCACTTGTGGATGTTGTGTAGTTGTGAGTTGGTAGTTAAGGGCAGGTAAAAGGAGATGGCCTTGCCAGGAGTGTAACATGAAACGTACTCACTCAGTCAGAGTCGGGAAGTAAAAAAAGTGTATACTGCTTGTGACACAGGAATAGGGGGTCAGGCTAAACTACCTGTGAAAACAGACAGGGGCGAATGGGAAAGTGCATTAACTAGGAGGACTGGCGATGTTGCCAGGGCAACCAGTGTACTGGCAGACTGGAGAGAGAAAGGCAACACAATGTATCCATTCCATCTGCACTAGGAATGAAGCTGCAGGGAAGCTTACATACAAATAACTAGCAGGCAGAGCTTCAAAATGGAAGGGGGGTGAAACCGAGGGGGCAGAAAGAATTCCTGTTCCAGGACAGGGAGGAATGAGGTTGGTGTAGTTCTAAATACATCTCACAGTAAAGCTAGCAGTAGAGAACATTTTCTTGAGATAGGATAGTAGATATTATGGTGGAGAGATTAGGAAGAAGAGTGAGCCTATAAGAACGATTACTTAAAGAAGTTAATCACGCCACATTTATATGTGTGAAACGTGGAGGAGAGTTTGATGTTGTGGGGCAAAGAAATCCACAGATACAACAGTGCACCTGAAAAGCTTATGGGGTTGTAAGAAAATTCTAACAATGTACTCTATATAGGGTAGTATATGGAGATGCTGTCTAATATGTAAGGATATGTGTGGAGAGCTTTGTACATGAGGATAATAATTAGACTATTACATTTTATTAGAATAGACAGCATAGAGGAATAACAGTTAGGTGGAGATTATAGTATTCGAGGCAGCGTATTGTGAAGTAGTACAGTAAATCATTTTGGTTGATTCTGGAGTGAGAAAGGATAGGACTGTATATGTGGTATAAAGAGAGATTGGAACAAAAATGGACTTGGAGGACATTTTGGCTTGGAGTATTGAGAAAACAGTGAAATATGCAATACTAATTTAAAATGATGGCATAAAGATGGAATTGGTGGGTGGTTAGCTGAGACGTTCTGCACTGGAAACATGGAGTTCGAGATAAATGTGGACAGATGTACTGTAGCAAAAAACGTACTGTCCCCAGAGCTGCGGCCGAAAAAAGAAAAGCCTGTGTTGCTTGGGACAGTGTCTGCCACCTTCAGCGTTAATCCATCAGGGCTGTTATAGTTGCGGTCGTAGAGGAAAGGAAATTAATTTACAGATGTAGCCTGAATATGTTTCCCCCGACCATGCTTAGCTGTAATCCTACTCTACCAGCAAAAATGTGACAAATTTAAATATCTTAACAGGAAACCCACTGTACCTGGATATCAGGACTGTGGCAAAACCCTTTCTTTGCCACGGTCCAGATGAAACTTACATCTAATATTCAGCTGTTTGGAAACACTTTTGGAGGTGTAACCTGAAACCAGTGTGCCAGGGTTGAGGCATACCATGATGAAAGTTGCAAGTAGAAGCAGGAGCAGCTTGATCTTATAGTAAATTAAATGTGGAAGTTGCCAAGTCCAATCAGGAGTAGGTGGGAATGGGAGAGAGAAAGAAAGTTGAAGAGAGACATTAGATGGATCTGAAGAACATGGTTACGAGAAGAGCAGGGACAAGAGTAGTGGAGAAGGCAGAAGGTAGAGTGAGGCAGAATGAGAGGAGGTGATCATCAAAGAGGGTAAGGAATGTTACAGATTATTATAAGTAGAAGCCAGAGAATATAAGGTTGAATGAGTATCCACCCGAGTACATACTGTAGGAGACAAGTTCAAATTAGTTGGGTGTTATGTATCAAAGTGTCCGGGGCTGCAGAACCGAGAGAAAACTTGAGCAAAAAAAGTGCACCAGATTTATGAAAGAAAAAAGGTTCCATAGGATGCTACAGTATGATGCATACATCACCCCACTGATTCCTACACTGCATACTGTAACATGCTTTTGAGGGATGCTAAACATCTAGGATCTGTTCCTAGTCTTCTCACTTCAATGGTCATATGACATTTCTCAGAGCCACGCAAAACATTTTGTAAATGTGCTACAGACCAGCCGAAAAAGGTTTTGACTACAGGTTTATCAAGTCACCATTAACTTACAAGTGGGAGGCAGTAGTATAAAGATGCCTTTTTTCTTATTTCAGTTGTGGGTGGAATTCTGTGCTCAATAAGAAAAATACTGTTATAAAATGTAACAGTTGGCTTCGTAGAAAAGGAAAAGAAAACAGCAATTACAATAAAAAAAAAACTTTAAGAACATATAATTGTGTATAGGCATTCAGTCAGGATTTTGAGAGTAATGCAGTCTTAGAATATAGAAATTAAGTTCTTGCTTTGACTTTTAAATGGTAATTCACTAAAGTGCATTAGTGCCAAAAGCGCTTAATAACTTGTGCCCAATCATTGTCGGCACAAACGCATTGTAGTAAATCCCAGGGTGTAAATTTTTGTTTACTTATATACCAGTACATTTATCAAATCAAGTTAGAGGTAGTTTCAATAACTGTAAAAAAAAATATTAACTCCTACACAGGACCGGATTAAGGGGTGGTCTGGCCGGGCACCTGCCCAGGGTGCCAACTGAAAAGGTGCGCCTTCTGCAATCACCGCAGGTCACCTCGCCACCGTCCGCCATTTTTAAATATTCTCAACCCTTGAATGTCCCCAGCTACAGGGCACCTTGCTCGGTTACCGCTCTGACTCCATTTGTGAGCGCACCTAGCAGGACTTAGCTTGACCGCCAAGATACATTTTTCCGTTTCCTGCGATGCGTGTGAAATGTCAAAAAGTGTCCCGGCTGCTGGCGGCCAAGCTGAGTATCTTGCTGGGCACACGCATGGGTGCGCTCACAAACTGCGTCGGATCAGCGGCCATGCGAGGTGCCCTGCGGCTGTAGAGATATATATGTGTGGCCCGATTGAGGGCTCATGGGTCACACATACCCTTGAAGCATATTATACCTACCACTGACCATACTAATATTTGTATCATAAATACTGTATCATAAATACTGTAAGGCAATTGAAACCTATGACACAAACTTCTGTGGGACATCTCCATGTACTTGAAATTCCAAGCAGTTTGAATCACACACTACATACGGTATAACATAAACCTAAATATTTAACAATTATTGCTTAAAGCATTTCAGATTTATACAGTATGTCTACAAACTACTAACAAACAAGTACATTGGCAGCTTTTACACTAACATGCTATACTGTAGCATAGGAGTAATAATATTTCATACATTGAAAATATTGTCCATTCCATTATAAATAATGCAATTTATAACATGGTTTGGTCACTGCTTCAAATATATTTAGCTAAGTGAATAGAATCAAATTTGATAAAACATCTTGAAAATTATCTTTTTAAAAATATTAGTACCTCCTGTCTAGCAAATGATTGCAAATGTGAAACACAACTTTTAACTCTTGCACTAGCATCCAATTGCTCTGGAAATGTAGGATCTGAATGAGGCAATGCAAGACTTTTTTTTTTTTTACACGGGTTTGAAGCAAGGTGTCTCCGGAGCTGAGCCCTGTTAATTTCAGCTCCGGGTACCAGGGCCACCGACAGGGGGGGACAGCTGGGACAGCTGCCTCCCTGCCGGCAACTCTACAGTTTCCTATGTGCAGGCAAGCTGGGCCCTCCCTTTTCCTGGGCCTCTCTCATCTATCTGTCCCCTCCTGCAGGCAAGCCGGGCCCTTCCCTTTCCTGCGGCTGCCGTTCCCATCTTTCCCTCCCCTGCCTCCTCTTCTGCAGGGCTGAAGGACCCTCCCATTCCCTCTGCACCCCACATGTCCCTCCCTTCCTTATGTTCTGCGGGCCTGCAGGGCGCTCCTATGAACTGGCCAGGTGGTTCAAGCAGGCCCATCTAAATGGCCCCAGGTAAGCCCACATGCCAAATGCCCATGATCCCCTTATACCACCCATGCAGGCCCTTTGCCCCCCCCCTCTACCCCCAAGAGTGTGTATTTCAGGAGCGGGCAAGTGTGTGTGTATTTTGGGAGGGGGGGTTATTGTGTGTGCGCGTGTGTATTTCAGGGAGGGGGGCTTATTGTGTGTGTGTTTATTTGGGGAAGGGGTGCTTATTGTGTGTGTATTTGGGGAGGGGGCTTGTTTGTCTGTATATTTGGGGAGCGGCCTATTGTATGTGTGTGTGTATTTGGGGAGGGGCTTTATTGTGTCTGCGTGCGTATTTCGGGAGGTGTTTTTATTGTGTAAGTGTGTGTGTGTGTGTGTGTGCGTGTGCGTGTGCGTGTGCGTGTGCGCGCGTATTTGGGGAGGGGGGCGTATTGTATGTGTATATTTGGGGGTCTTATTGCGTGTCTATTTGTGGAGATTTTTTTTATTATATATGTGTGTGTGTATTTGTAGAGGGGTTTTTATTGTGTGTGTATTTGTGGAGGGGGTTTTATTGTGTGTGTGTATTTGGGGAGGGGTTTTTATTGTGTGTGAATGTATGTATTTATTTATATAGCACCATTAATGTAAATAGCGCTTCACAGCAGTAATACACGTGACAATCATATAAATAACAAATAATATAAATAACACATAAAGGGGAGAAGTGATTCAGACATAAAAGTAACATTTAGGAAAAGGAGTCCCTGCTCCGAAGAGCTTACAATTGAATTGGTTAGTACAGAGACAGTAGTAGGGTATTCTGGTAAGTGTGTCTGCAAGGGGACAAGGTTTATGTATAAGGTGTAAATTATCTGCCATGGAGCTACTCATATGCTTCTTTAAGCAGGTTTGTTTTGAGGTGTGTCTTAAAGGTGAATAGAGAGGGTGCTAGTTGGATATTGAAAGGATGGGCATTCCAGAGGTGTGGGGCAGTCAGTGAGAAGGGTTTAAGGCGGGAGAGGGCTATAGATACCAAAGGGGTAGAGAGAAGACATCCTTGAGCAGAATGCAAGAGTCGGGATGGTGTATATCGAGAAATTAGGGCTGAGATGTAAGGGGGAGCAGAACAGTGTAAAGCTTCAAAAGTGAAGAGGAGAATTGAGTGTGTGATACGGGATTTGATAGGAAGCTAGGAGAGGGATTTCAGCAGGGGAAACGCTCAGACAGATTTCAGAAATAGTAGAGTGATTCTGGCAGCAACATTTAGGATAGATTGTAGGGGAGACAGGTGAGAGGCAGGAGGTTACAGTAGTCAAGACGGGAAAGAATGAGGGTCTGTATCAGAGTTTTTTGCAGTCGAGCAACAGAGGAAAGGGCGTATCTTTGTAATATTGCGGAGGAGAAAACGACAGGTTTTAGCTACTTTTTGAATGTGAGAGAAGAATGTGAGAGAGGAGTCAAGTGTGACCCCTAGGCAGCACGCTTGGGCTACTGGGTGAATGATAGTACTTCCAACAGTAATGTGTAAAGAGGTAGTAGGGTCAGGTTTGGGAGGAAGTATGAGGAGCTCTGTTATTGCCATTGTGACAAACGCCCCCCTTTTGTAGCGCTGACGTCTGTCTGGGTTCTTCCCGACACAGTCTTTTAGGGTTAATTATACAACAAACAGGATCATGCAAAGTATTATGTTGCTTAACTCAGGCTTCTGCCTGCTTTATTTTCATCCAAATAAAGGACTGCAGCTTTAACATGTGTAGGCAGGAGGCACTCAGACATTAACCTTCAGCGGTTTACTCATATCAGTGTTATAGCATTTCACACAGTGTCATTTTTCAGAACCAAACCAAATCAAATAAACAAAATCCTATCCCATTCAGGGATCTAACTACACCTCAGCATCAGCCTCTCTAACTGCTGCTGGGCCAACTAACCTGGTTCCCCAGTTTAAAAGAATGCCCTCTCATTTAGGGTCACTAGATAAAGCATAGTCTTTTAGATACAGCAATAAAGATTTGTTTGTCTTATCTGTTCGTGATTGGAACTCGGTCCCAAGTGTCCAGGCAAATCCTCTGGTACTGTGTTACTTGAAGGGGCTGTCCACCCCGAACTGGATGCAGGGGAGCAGCGAAAGCCCCAGTCTCCAGGCTCCAAGAAGAGAGACTGAAATGCAAACCTCTCTGCTCTAAAAACCTGTGCTAGTGATTAGGAGAGCAGGTGAGGGAGAACTAGACACATTGTAATCTGTGGTCTGGATTTTCCATCCACCAGCCTGAGTTAATGTGAAGCTGTGGAATGGATCATTTTTAACTATTCCTGCACTTTCTGACCTAAAACGGGGCAGAAAGCTGCCTAACATCTTTGGACTATGTCACACCATGTTAAGTATATGTCGGCGGAAGCCCATCCAGGATGATATATTGTAGCAGAGAGACATTCAGAAACTTTAGTCTGTACAGCAGGTGTATGGTCAGTGGTTGAAAAGTAAATTTGTGTGTCATTAGCATAGGAGGTGATATTTGAACCCAAGATATGTGATTAGGCCTCCTAGAAAGAGTGTGTATAGAGAAAAGAGAAGGGGTCCCAGGACAGAGCCCTGGGGTACCCCCAAAGAGATATCGATAGAGGAGTTGGTGTTAGCAAAAGAGACACTGAAAGTACAATGGGAGAGGTAAGAGGAGATCCAGGATAGAGCTTTGTTATGAATACCAAGACTATGGAGAATGTGAAGGAGAAGAGTGTGTTGCACATTATCAAATGCTGCAGAGAGTTTGAGTATTATGAGCAGAGTGTAATGACATCTGTATTTGGCAGCATGGAGGTCATTAGTTATTTTAGTGAGGGCTGTTTCAATGGAGTGAGCAGTGCGGAAGCCAGCTTGTAGAGGGTCTAGGAGAGAATAGGTGTTGCGAAAATGGAGCAAGCGAGAGAATACAAGACGTTCAAGGAGTTTAGAGGCAAAAGGCATGAGGGAGACAGGCTAATTAGAAAGACAGGTAGGGTCAAGCTTGCTGGTTTTAAGTAAAGGTATAGCTGTTACATGTTTGCAGAAAGAGGGAAAGGTACCAGAGTAGAATGAGGAAATAAAAATGTGTGTGAGTATAAGAATTATAGTAGGAGCAAGAGGTTTTAGGAGATGAGCGGGAATTGGGTCAAGAGGGCAGGGGGGAGAGGGAGAAGAGGAGATCAGCAACGACATATCCTCCTATGTGACAGCAGAAAAAGGTGTAGGATGGGAGGGGATGCAGAGGGGTGTCCTGACGTGTGTGTGTGTATTTGGGGAGGGAGTTTTATTGTGTGTGTGTATTTGGGGAGGGAGGGTTATTGGTTGGGGAGTGGGAGAGAAATACATGGGGGAGGTGGGGAGTTTGAGAGAAGGCTGTAAGAGGGTGTGGAAGAGAGACAGATGGGGGAAGGAAAGGGTGATGGAGAGGGATGAGAGAGCGAGGATGTGCATGAGAAGCAAAACAAAAGGGGGGGAGTGGGTTCTCTCAAGGCCGCCGGCACGTGGGTGGGGAGCCCCAGGGGAAACTTTAGTCCTGGGCCCGGGAAAGCTGTGTGCGGCCCTGCCGGGTACCCTCCTGCTTCCAGAGATACTTTCCTCCATATGGGGTGCCAGTAGCCGCTACGCTAGCAGGGATCACATAATGGTCACTTTTCAAAGATTATGTGCCCTGCGGGCCATTTGGAAGCCGCGAAGGCATCCGGTGTAGCTTCCTACTGTCCCACGTGACGTGGGAGCTTTAAAAAGCAGAGAGATACTGGCACCCGCTTCGGAGGACTGTATCTCTAGACGTAAGGGGTTCCCTGAGCTGAAACTAACCGGGTTCAGCTCCGGAGACTATGTTAAAAAAAAAATAATAATATGCAAAATAAAAAAAGCCTTCTTGGATTGCTGCCACAGTGCTGGATAAAATCTGAAACACATTAGTGCTGTACAGAGCTGGCTTGTATTAGTGCATGCTTCTTCAGTGGGGAAATGATTAAGCTGCTGCTCTTATTGTACACTGTTTGTTTGCCTGATGAGTTTCCACATTTCTTGAACTATGAAGATCTATTAGTTTATACCAAGAGATACATGTACGAGCCAGGGAAAGAGAACACATTCAACAATGCAAAGTAACCACTCTAAAGGATTGGAAGGGAACAGCTGTACAGGAGCAACAGGGTTTCAGATGTTGAATTTTAGCCAATACTGACCAAAGTCCCATCTGCTGCCATTTGCAACTGAAAAAGATGAACAACCCAACAACTGCAAAGCTTGTTTAACAAATGTATTTAATTACAACTTTTCTGAACAATATTTTACACATTTTCTATGTTTTATTAGTTTTATATGTTACCTTTTTAAAGTCTCCATTGTGTTTATATTCACACAGCATCATATCGAAGAAAATAGGGATGGTGGCCCTGCGCAATTCAACCTCTGGGATAAGGGTCATCTCTAGAATTGGTCCAACCATTCCGGGAATAAAACAGATCTTGTTCTGGCCTAATACAACATGAGGAAGAGATAGAATTAGTGATAAAATACACCCTACATCGATCGCTATTGCAAAAAAACAAAACTAATAATGTACTATAACCTTGTACTGTAGGTGGGTGTTAAAGTACAAAAAAAGCTCTTCAATGCAAAACTCCAGAGCTTTAGAAAACTCCTTTCTGTAGCCCACGTTTGCCTAGCTTCTTGTCCTATACATATGTACAGTAAGTAACTTTCATTGTTTGATAGACTTGGCAAATTCTAATGCTTTGTATTCCCTTCTTTTTAATACGGACAAATGCTGTGTTGTGTAGTGTAATTGCTACAGAAAAACACAAAAGAGAAGGCAGAATTAAAGAATTATTGACAAAGTCCAAAGAGACTCTTGAAAGCTGTTAGCATTCATTTACATCCATTAAGTGGGATGTCATCGACTTGAGAAAAAGCCATTTCTGAAAAACATATTTACTTAGTTTTCCCAACTCTCTCAGTCAGAATAATTATAATAACTATTAAAAAACTGTTTTCAACTGAGAGAGGAAAAAAAAACAGGAATTTCATTCTGCGGTGTCTTGTGAAGGCTCTGGGAGAAATCCAGGACACAAGCAATACAAGGACATGTGTAACACACGCACTGTAAACTTATCTTTAAAGAGAGAAAAAAGGAATAGAACTGTAACTGCGACAGAATATTTGCAGGGGATACAGGGAAAGGTATATAAAGGACATTAACATTACATTGGAATTTCAAAAGGTATACAAATTTAATTTAACCTTTATGAGCTACTACCAAACATTCTCTTACATAAAAAAAAGAGCCTGATGCTCTTAAAAACTTACAATCACCCACCCCAACTGAATCACTCGCCCCTAACTGAATGCCCAAAAGCCTAGTAAACCTTTTCAAACTCCAATAGAAAAAGCCCACAATTTGATTCAACATTTTTCACAATTGGTCATTGCTGTGGGCAGGCAGGTAACACACAAAACATTTTAAACAGTAATATGCTGTCCTGATTTTGACTACTTTATTTCTATTTTCTCCAAGAAGATGGAGCTGTGGTGCTTTGGACTTGTGTAAAGATGCTCAGCTGTATTGTGCAAGCTGTCATGTTTATTTTTAAGGAGCTAAATGTTCCTGCCTTGTTACCCACAAGTAATGTCTCTTTTATTGGATCAGTTGTCTATCATTGCTCTTTATACAGTACCTTACTTATCTTTGCTACCTTATGGAACAGTCCATGCAAATACACAAATGATCATGGGAACTGTAGGATACACTTTCCCCTTTAACTCCCACCTAAAACCTTTCACTCACTGCCCCAACTGGCACCTTCTCTTTACATCCCTGTAGCTACCAGGGCTGACATGCAGGGCAAGGGAAGATTCAGCAGGGTGCTACCCACTTAATCAAATTCTGTAGGTTGTGTTCATAACCAAGGTATATCACAGATATGCATTGCAAGGTTCTCCAGCAGTGAATGGGTAACACATTTTTTTGTCATTAGGCTATTTAATTTTTTTCTCTTAAACATCAACACAAACAACTTCTCTGAAATACAGCAACATTTGCAGCATATAGTTGGGTACAGTGTATTGTATTGCTAAATGATACTTTTAGTTTTCTTTTTTTTTTTCAAATTCAAAACAGAATTGCAAATGGAAATTTTCATGGTGCACATAATGCAATCAACTGTAATCTGAACATGCCTGTGCACAATCATTTTCCAAAAAGATAATGAGGATTTGGTTTGTTTCCTTCCCATTGCTTTTTCCCCCCGTTTACTAAATTACGTGGATGTCTCTTCGTTTTCTATAGCAATTGGACGACTGAATTAGCAATTTGTAAAGCTGATGTAGCAAATCCAAAGTACAATTAATAGCTTAATAATTATAATTTGCCAGGACTGGAGCAAATGCTGCAATCAACTTGTTATCTGAATTCAGCTTAGACCACTTAGGGATCTGTTAATTAGAAAACGAGCTGGACACATGCAGGTTTCCTGATACAAAAATCCACAGTTTGTTCATCATAAAAAAAGCTGAGCATTAAAATATATTTTTGTTCAGCAACAAGCACAGAGCCTTCAAGTAGGCATACAGCTCGTATGAATAATCAATAACCCTTTTGTTCATTTACTATTAAACCAAGGTTATTTCTCAGCTGCTTAACATATCCCCTGATAAATCATTTGCATGACCTTCCAGCGGTTGGAGTGGTTAAGTGTAAGGCTGAGTCCCCGCTGGTGCTGAGCTCGCTTGGTGCGCTTACCTTCTTCTATGTGAATCAGCACATCCCCTCTCCCGCTGTGCTCGCGCGTACACACTCTCTCCCAAGCGTTCTGCTTGGGGAGACAACGGAGAGATACTTTGGTGGTGAGAGCAGGGTCATGTGACCCTGCTCTGACAAATGGGAAGAGAGAGGGGGCATGTTCTACTCCCTGTCACATACACTGACACTGAATTCAGCAGAGAGAAGTGGAAAGGAGGGGGGAGGCAAACGGACTGAGAGGGGGGGCAAACGGACTGAGAGGGGGGGCAAACGGAGAGCAATGGGGGGTAGAGAGGGAGAGAGAGAGAGCAATGGGGGGGGGAGAGTGATATATATATATAAATATATATATACATATACAGAGAGAGAGAGAGAGATACACAGACAGCCCTTATTCAGCCAATGACACGCCCCCTCCCCTAATAGCCATGCTCCCCCACTCCTGCTCTAAAAATGTTGCAGGACAGAGATCGCTCATGCTTGAGAGCTGGTGACATCACCGCTCTCCAAGCATGACCAAGCTCAGCGGCAGCGTGGACTCAGCCTAAGACATATGTGACATGTTGTAGAGTATAGTGTCGTTGTCTCCTATATTTAAGGTTATGTGATCCTTCCCCTGCTTCAGTTCTTTTCTGCATTATTTATCAAGGTACAAACAGCTTTTTAAATGCAAAAATAATGCTATTTGTGTCAATGTACAGTAGTGCTCTGTCTGCTTAAACTCAAGGCAGCAGATTTATGGTATTTCTGTCAGGAATGTATGTAATTGTGATACAAACCCCTTCAGCCTGTCATGTTTGCTGAACAGAAGACAACAGTACAACCAATGTTGCTATTGCTTGACTGCCCCCATCTTGATAAATGACCTACGGTTGCCACCTCAATCATTCCCAAATAAAAAAAACATGTTCCAGATGGCATTGTCAATGACCGATTTGTGACAGGCAGCAGTATAATCTAGTGGTTTACAGATCCAATATGAGTAAAATTCTATACATTCATTCATACACACAAGCACTACATTGGCCTCTGACTGCGATTACCATTGACTGGCTGTTTTGGTTTAACAGATCACATTTCCTGTAAAACAAAATGTGAAGAACCAGAGCAAAAAACCAGGCCAGTGCTTAACAAATAGCCTCTGAATCCCAGATATAGACACTCAAGGCACACAAATAGCCCCTCATTTACCAACCACACTCCCGGCTCACAGGGGCTTACACAAAACACTTTTGTATTGGTGGATATGTACAATTAAGATACTTTATTATCTGAAAAAGCTCCAAAATGCTTTGTATAGTATATTATGTAGGGAGTTTTAGATGTATAAATATAAAAAAAATGTAAATAATGCTGTATTACAGTACAATAATTAGCAGTATTTGGATATAGAAGGGTT
This sequence comes from Ascaphus truei, assembly GCF_040206685.1. Lineage (NCBI taxonomy): Eukaryota > Metazoa > Chordata > Amphibia > Anura > Ascaphidae > Ascaphus > Ascaphus truei. The sequence continues at coordinate 221,272,607 of NC_134487.1, forward strand.
CTGCAGTTCTCAAAAAGTTGAAAACTACGGACAGAAGTTCAAATCTCATTGACGAAACCATCAATTTCATCCCAAATTCTTGTAATATGCTACTTTATGTATGGCACATAATTTACCTGCTGGTGTGTCTACAGGTGATAGGTGGGTAGGTACATCTGGTATTTATAGGTAGGTATTTCACTGCTGCTTAGTGAATAAGTCAAATATTAAGTACATAAGAATAAGTACATAACTATAATAACTACATAAAATAAACATGCAGTGCAGTATTTAAACATACAATGTTCTAACTCAGTGTTTCCCAACAGGGGTTTCAGGAATCCCTGGGGGTTTGTGACGTATCCCTAGAGGTGTTTACCCCCAAAATTTGTAGTGGTGGATTCCAGGCACAATAGTGGACGCTTTATCCCGTGTTGGGACTGTACACTTAGTAACGCACCAAAATGCACCTTAGCATAGGAAGCTTCCAAGTCACGCCTCACAATGTCTTGCCCCTGTGGATGCATAGCATTGTGGGGTGTGACTTTGGAAGATCAGACAGTAATTGACAGCTATACCTAGGTTGACCAAATTTACAAAAGTAAAAACTGAGACACATTAAAAAATATATTTATAAAACAAATGACATCACCAACAGCGCCCCTTCCCCTTTACGTCTCTCCGCCCCGCTCTGTCCCCCCTTCTCTCACACACACACACCCCATTCTCTCTACCCCCATCCCTCCATTCTCTCCCCCCTCCATTATCATCCCTCCCATCCCTTAATTCTCGTTCTCCCCCAATCCCTTCATTCTCCTCAATCCCTCCATTCTCGTTCTCCCCCCATTCCCTACATTCTCGTTCTCCCCCCATTCCCTACATTCTCGTTCTCCTCCCCATCCCTATCTTGTTCCACCCTTCTCATTCTGTCTCTTTTCCCCTTCTCTGTCTCTCTCCCCCATTCTCTGTGTCTCTCTCCCCATGCCATTCCATGCTGTGTCTCTCTCCCCATGCCATGCTGTGTCTCTCTCCCCATGCCATGCTGTGTCTCTCCCCATGCCATGCTGTCTGTCTCTCTCCCCATGCCATGCTGTGCCTGTGTCTCTCTCCCAATGCCATGCTGTGTCTCTATCCCCATGCCATGCTGTGTCTGTGTCTCTCTCACCCTACCTGTCACTGTGGTGGAGCATGGGTGGGGGAAGCCATCTTGAGCCCTGGCAGCAGACACTGACACTGCTGGAGCTCCGTGCTCTCCTCCTGCTCTCCTCCCTGCATTCTCTGCTCTCTGCTGCCCCCCCTGCTCTGATAGCCAAAACCGGGACAGTGACAAAGAACCGGGATATTTTACAGAATGTCGGGCAGCCGGGACAGACAGTAAAAACCCGGGACTGTCCCAGCTAAACCGGGACATCTGGTCACCCTAGCTATACCAACCATGCGGCCTGCACACACAGAGGTGGAATTTGAGGCCTTATTAAACATGTGTGTCTCACATGGGCTCACAACACTATACTGCATGGGACCGGTCAAAGTTAGCAACAGTCTGATGAGTATGCAAAAAAGTTCATTAGTGGTTTCTATATTTTCTAGCAGGGGGTGCACAATGTAAAAAAATGTTTTGAACCACTGTTTTAACCTACAGTAGATGATAGCCATCCGAACTGTTTGCTGGCTGTTACTGCTGCTGATGCCACCATGATTCTTAAAGTAAATCCAAATTAAAATAAAATGAGATTAAACATATTAAAACATCCATTCCACTGCGAATAAAAAATTAAGCATTGCACTGTGTGTTATTTACTTTTAGAAATATATGTCTAGGAGGATGGGTGCTTTCTGATCCTGCTCCATGTGCTCCGCTTCAATCGCGACCGTTTTAGCCCTCCAAACTGCACAATGATTATTTAAAATACCTTCCCCCGTCAGCGGAATCTTGGGGGATGCCTCCCAAGAAAGATAGGAAGCCGCAGCCTCTCTTTGTGTCCCTTTTTTGCACGAAAACAGGATCCCCAGCAGCCGAAATCCAAGATGGCGCCTGCATGCGCACCCACAGCAACAACAAGGATAAAACTTAAATCAGCTGGACCAGGAACAAGAGGAGAACACCCAAATTACTCCAAAAGCCCTTAAAGAACTGTTTAAAGAGAGGCAGGGTGTCTTCCAAGTGGCCCTGGACAACGCTGTGGCAGAATTCAGGTCAGATCTCTCTACCCTGACAGAACGGACAATGCAGATGGAGAATAAACTCGAAGAAACCCTGCAGAGTCAGGGTTCAATGGAAGACGAGTTATTCAGGGTTAACAACAAAATTAGGAGCCTAAAAGATAACATCGACGACTTGGAAAACCGGGAAAGACAGAACCTCAGGCTAAGAAATATCCCGGAAGAAATTGATCCAGATAACTTGCAACCCCATTTAATACATTTATTTACGCAAATAGTCCCATCTCTCTTAACAAGCGATCTGCATATGGATAGAGCACACCGAGCCCCAGGCCTAAAGTTCGCAGACCCCCAGAATTCCAGAGACGTAATAGTAAAATTACACTATTACACCACTATGGAGAACATTTTAAGAGGCTGCAGGAATCAAGAATTTTTGGACTTTGAGAATTCTTGAATTCAGATTTTCCAAGATCTCTCCAGATCTACAATCGCAAGACGATGAAACCTTCGCCCAGTCACAGCGGAGCTTCGAGACAACGAGATCCGCTACAGGTGGGCTTTCCCATTTTGACTTGTGGTTAATAAAGACAGGAGGCAAGTTTCGTTAAGATACCCGGAAGAGGCAGAGACTTTCTTAGGAGCCCTTGCTCTACATCAGGGGTGCGCCCCACAGTGGGAGCAAACAATTTTTCTTGGGGGGGCGAGGGCAGTTGCAGAGGCCCTGCACTCTTCCCCAATGCATTAAAATGAAATGCCGGGGGATCGCGTGAGGCCTCTGGAACCTAAACTTACCTTGCTTCAGCCAGAATCTGGAATCGTCTCCATGGCAACGCAGCATCAAATGACACCGCGGGGTCATGTGGTGTGACATCACACGCGCGTTTCTGGCATCAAATGATGCCACGGGTAACGTGATGTCAGATGACCCACCCCCACCTCTGGTGCACGAGCACTGGAAGAAAAGAGGCAAGGGGGCACAGGGGCAAATGTTTATGCACTCCTGGTCTACATGAGCAGCCGACCACAAAATCGAAGCGTTCCCGAGGTCTGAGGGATCAACGGAAGTCCCACAACAAGAAGGAATAAGTGACCATTCAGGTGTTTCTTAGTCCGCCTACCCATCTTGAGGGTCCTTCCCCACGGTTGAAATCTAGGAGGAGAACAAAAGAACTAAAGAGAAAGGAGACTGTCCAATAGTTTCAATGCTATCTTCTTTAATTCTTGTGGGTTTATTGACAAATTTTTATATGGCCCTAACCCGCATCACCATTATTATATCGATAAGATGTATATTCTCCAGGAAATGTGAAACTATCTAGTTTGGTAGGTTTATATTGTTTTTTTTTTTTTGTTTTTTTTTTTAGTACTAAAAGCTAATATTAGTTTTTATATAAAAGGGATAGGAACTTAGATGATAAGAAGTTTGGAGGTATGAATATAAAGGTGCCCATCCACTGAGTTCGGGGTTCCTGAAGTCCTCGAGGCTTGTGCCCCCCGCCACCCCCATCTGGGGTTTTATAGCCCCTTATTTTGGTCCACTGTAGGACCATTAGTTAAAAGGATTTGGGATGGACAGTAGGTCCATTCCTTCTATGTTGTTGCTGTTTGTTTCTGCCCTGTCACTTCTAACTTCTCTTCCCCCCTCCCCCCCCGTACCACCACAGCTAATCAAGGAGGATGCACCTTCCCTCCTTTAAAGTTGACCATAATAAGTCTTCAAGTTCAGGTAACGACACCTTCACACCCACACTCCATTCAACATTTGATGACAAGTAGAGAGCGAGCCTTAACTTGTAACCTAAGACTAATCAACTACCCATAAAAGTAGTCTCTCTAAATGTAAAGGGACTAAACTCAAATAATAAAAGGAGACTAGCTCAGAGAGAATTTAAGAAGATGCAGGCAGATATTTTATTTCTTCAGGAAACTCATTTTAACAACCAAGACCCTCCTAAGACTTTTCGGGGTAATTACCCGTTAGCTTATTATTATTCTTTCTCCAAGAAGAAAAGAGGAGTAGCTATTTTGTTAAAACATGACGTCCCATTTCAAATGGAAGAAATTAAAAGGGATAAGGAGGGTAGATTTATAATGGTCAGGGGTCTTCTGTCAGGGGTTGCACTAACTGTAGTTAATATATAAGCTCCGAATGATCAGCACATTGAATTTCTGAAATCAATTTTAGAAGAAATTGGGGAGTCCCCCTCGGGAGATATAATATTTGGAGGAGATTTTCATATGACCCTGAACCCCTTCTGGACAGATCCTCATCACCACGACAAAAGATAGCGAACGATGTATTTAACACAAAAAAACATTTATTTATTTATTTATTTATAAAATATTTTACCAGGAAGTAATACATTGAGAGTTACCTCTCGTTTTCAAGTATGTCCTGGGCACAGAGTAAAACAAATAATGCATGGTTACAAGTACAGTTACATAAATGAACAGGGTATACATTATATACAAGGCATTGCATGCACAGTTAAAGAAAATATATATTATGAGCGTATGAAACAGTTTCAGACCAGGTTAAAATGTGAGACAGCCTTAGATTTGAAAGAACTTAAGCTGGTGGTGGATGTGAGAGTCTCTGGTAGGTTGTTCCAGTTTTGGGGTGCACGGTAGGAGAAGGAGGAACGTCCGGATACTTTGTTGAGCCTTGGGACCATGAACAGTCTTTTGGAGTCTGATCTCAGGTGATAGGTGCTGCAAGTGGTAGGGGTGAGGAGCTTGTTCAGGTAGCTGGGTAGCTTGCCCATTTTAAGAAACGTATAAAAGAATTTACATTCGAGGACGCTTGGTGCATGAAGGATAAAAAACAAAGAGATTATACATTTTACTCTCCCCCTCACGATATTTATACAAGAATTGATTATATATTTGTCTCTGCGAATCTTTTTCATCGGGTCACCCAGACAAATATAGGCCCTGTAACATGGTCAGACCACGCTCCAGTGGAAATGGTCCTGAAACCTCCTTTTATTAGGCCCAAGGTTTTCCAGTGGCGCCTAAACGAGTCGCTTTTTAATCACACAGGGATCGAGGAACAGATGGGGAATATATTGGTAGATTATTTTAAGTTAAATAAAGACTCAGTTGAAAGCCCGACCACCCTCTCGGAGGCCAATAAAGCCTCCATTAGAGGTCAATTTATTTAAATGGCTTCATATAGGAAAAGAGCTAAAAAATTTAATCATGGAAAACTTATGGCAAAAATAATTGAACTAGAACAGGAACATAAATCACGCCCATGCAGGAAGATCTATAAGCTTCTTTGCCAGACCAGAGAGGAATTACATAAATTAAGATTGGAAGACACAGAGAAAGCATTAAAATTGACTTGTTAGACCTTCAGTATTATGATAAGGGTAATAAAGCAGATGGGCCATTAAGAATCTCACAGAAATGTTGAGGCAACGTTGAGGCATTTACTGTGAGACTGCCCCAGAATCTCCCAGAATTTCCCAGGAAAGAGTTCTAATACTGGTGGCTACATCTGTATATTTGGAGTTTAAAGGCCCTTATTTCCAGCATAGTGCCTATCTGGAACTCTGTAGCTTCTTCGGCTCTGTTATTCAGATCAATCGTCCTCTCAATGATGAAAGCAAGGTCAGCTGTAATATCTACAATTGCCTTTTGAAATTCACTCTGCTCGAGATCTTGCATCAGCCATTGTATGTCCCTGAGAGTGGAAGGTCTACCCTCTGTGTCTGACTGATTCAGAGTCCAAGCTGTCTTACTCATGTGGCAGCCCGCCATTATTGGGAGGGGTCAGAGACTTTTTGAAGTGAAACTTCTTTAGTGGCACCTAGTTATGATAGGACAAAACTGGAGAGATGGAGACGAAATGTGAAACGGAAGTGACGTCACGGCTCCCCCCCCCCACTCCTCCCACATGCCTGCTGTCACATTCGGCGGCCGTGGCGGCGATAGCTGCCAGCGCCGCTCCTAACGGCCGCCCCTCCCCCCACACGGCTGCTAATATATGCGGCGGCGATAGCCGCTGGCGCCGCTCCAAATGGCCGCCATTCCCCCCACACGTCCGCTGCCATGCCGCGCATGCGCACTAGTAATGGCGACGATTACGGACGCCACACATGTGCCAAAGCGGCTGGCAGAGGCGCCGTTCCCCCCACACGTCCGTTGCCATGCCGTGCATGCGCAGTTGTGATGGTAAGATGGCGGCTTGTCGGCGGATCGGCTGGGTATAGTAAGACGGCGGATCGGCTGGGTGTAGTACGATGGCGTCTTGTCGGCAGATCGGCTGGGTGTAGTAAGATGGTAGAAAGTATTTGGGCGAGAAAACATGGCCAGCGAGCTAGGCTGATGTTCCGGAAGTGACGCCATACACCCTCCATGTCACCGTGGTTGTGATGGCTCCGCCGCTCCTCCAGTGCTGCCCGGTGTAAACCGACATGTATGTATGTATGTATGTATGTCTTTATTTGTATAGCGCCATAAAATGTACATAGCGCTTCACAGTAGTAATACATGTCATATAAATAACAAATATAAATAACACATCATGGGAATAAGTGCTTCAGACATACTGTAAAAGTAACATTAAGGAAGGAGTCCCTGCTCCGAGGAGCTTACAATCTAATTGGTAGGTAGGGAGAACGTACAGAGACAGTAGGAGGGAATACTAGTAAGTGCGTCTGCAGGAGGCCAAGCTTTGTGTCATGTGTCCATGATTATCCAGTGCTACTCATATGCTTCTTTAAGCAGATGTGTCTTAAGGTGGGTCTTAAAGGTGGATAGCGAGGGGGCTAGTCGGGTATTGAGGGGAAGAGCATTCCAGAGGTGTGGGGCAGAAAGTGAGAAAGGTTTAAGGCGGGAGAGAGCTTTAGATACAAAGGGGGTAGAAAGAAGACATCCTTGAGAAGAACGCAAGAGTCGTGATGGTGCATAGCGAGAAATTAGGGCTGAGATGTAATGAGGGGCAGAAGAATGTAAAGCTTTAAAAGTGAGCAGTAGAATTGAGTGTGAGATACGCGATTTAATCGGAAGCCAGGAGAGGGATTTCAGCAGGGGAGACGCTGAGACAGATTTAGGAAAGAGTAGAGTGATTCTGGCAGCAGTGTTTAGGATAGATTGTAGGGGAGACAGGTGAGAGGTAGGAAGGCCGGACAGCAGGAGGTTGCAGTAATCGAGACGTGAGAGAATGAGGGCCTGAGTCAGAGTTTTAGCAGTTGAGTAACAGAGGAAAGGGCGTATCTTTGTGATATTGCGGAGGAAAAAGCGACAAGTTTTAGAAACGTTTTGAATATGAGAGGAGAATGAGAGAGAGGAATCAAGTGTGACCCCTAGGCAGCGTGCTTGGGCTACTGGGTGAATGATCGTATTTCCAATAGCAACGTGGAAGGATGTAGTAGGGCCAGGTTTGGGAGGTAGTATAAGGAGCTCTGTTTTTGCCATGTTAAGTTTCAGTCGGCGGATGGCCAACCAGGATGATATTCCAGAGAGGCATTCAGAAACTTTGGTCTGTATAGCAGGTGTAAGGTCAGGGGTTGAAAGGTAAATTTGTGTGTCGTCAGCATAGAGGTGATATTTAAACCCAAAAGATGTGATTAGGTCACCTAGAGAGAGTGTGTAGAGAGAAAAGAGAAGGGGTCCCAGGACAGAGCCCTGGGGTACCCCCACAGAGAGATCAATAGAGGAGGAGGAGGTGTTAGCAAAAGAGACACTGAAGGTACGATGGGAGAGGTAAGAGGAGATCCAGGATAAAGCTTTGTTCCGAATACCAAGAGTATGGAGAATGTGAAGGAGAAGAGGGTGGTCCACGGTGTCGAATGCTGCAGAGAGGTCGAGTAATATGAGCAGGGTGTAATGACCTCTGTCTTTGGCAGCGTGGAGGTCGTCAGTTATTTTAGTGAGGGCTGTTTCAGTAGAGTGAGCAGTGCGGAAGCCAGATTGTAGAGGGTCTAGTACAGAATAGGTGTTGAGAAAGTGTAGCAATCGAGAGAATACAAGACGTTCAAGGAGTTTGGAGGCAAAAGGCAGGAGGGAGACAGGTCGATAGTTAGAAGGACAGGTAGGGTCAAGCTTGCTGTTTTTGAGTAATGGTATAACGGTTGCATGCTTGAAGGATGAAGGAAAGGTACCAGAGTAGAGGGAAGAGTTAAAGATCTGTGTGAGCATAGGGATTATAGAAGGAGCAAGAGGTTTTAGGAGATGGGAGGGAATGGGATCAAGAGGGCAAGTGGTAGAGGGAGAAGAGGAGATCAGCAGTGATACATCCTCCTCCGAGATAGCAGAAAAAGAGTCAAGAAAGACAGGAGGAGAGTTGGGAAGCATTGTGGGATGGGAGGAGGCAACAGATGGGATGTTCTGCCGTATGGACTCCACCTTATTCTTAAAAAAGTCAGCAAAGTCCTGAGGTGAGATGGAGGAAGAAGAGGAGGCAGCTGAGGGTGGTCTGAGTAGAGAGTCAAAGACAGAAAAGAGACGGCGTGGGTTAGACTTGTGTGTGTTGATTAGTGATGAAAAGTAGGTTTGTTTAGCCTGAAAGAGGGCAGAGTTGAAACAGGATAACATAAATTTGTAGTGAATGAAGTCTGCGAGCGTATGAGACATGGCCGAACCACAGCGGGAAGCCACCAAGCCCCCATGGGCGACCTGAGCCTCCCGAGCCCTCGCAGAGGGCCTCCGAGCCCCGCTCTGTCCTGCTCCGCACCCCGATCCCTGCGCACTTCTGGCCCGCAGGAGCCCACAGGCCACGCCAGGGGGGAAGTGGGTCCGTCTGGATTCTCAGACACACTCTCTCTCTAAGACACACTCTCTCTCAGACACACTCTCTCTCTCTCAGACACACTCTCTCTCTCAGACACACTCTCTCTCAGACACAGGCCGCGCCAGGGGGGAAGTGGGTCCCCCTGGATTCTCGTGTCCCCCAGTTTGCGCACCCCTGCTCTAACCAAAAAAAAACCTCCAGAGTTGGATCTGGTGGAGTCCTGTTTGTGATATGCTGGCAGTAGCACTCCTTATTGCTGCTTTGGCTTACTGCTAAGGCTACTGCCTCAAATAGCTTACGAGACAATGACCCTGGTTCTGTTGCTAGAAAGAAAATAACAGTAGTGCTACAATATACAATAGTCATTTTGTTTCTGTACATTGACAAAAACATTACTTTTCCTTTCCCCATGTGCCCCTTTTATTTATGAACCATTGTTTGACACTGTTTGTAATGGTTACAATATGACGAGCTGCATGAATATGTGGCACTATATAAAATGATACCAACAACTACTGTATGGAGTACGCACAATTAATGATAAATGATTAATAAATGCTTCTGTTGAAAAGCATGTTTCATACGCACAGCTCCTGGGTAATAGACTTGTTCTTACAGTTTCTTATGTGCACTTACATTTTGCTTATGCTTTGTATCTGCAGAGAATACAGCTGAATGCAGGTGGGAGTGGAACATTATTCTCTAAGAAAATTGGCTGCAATCACTCTGATAGTAAAACAGATTATATAAATATTTAAAAAAAAAAACCAGATTTAATCTAAATGTACATTGTAAAATTACCAATGTTTTTGTAATATCATAAAATCATAAATCATAGGAGAACAATGTAACATTTAACTACCATTTTGAATTCCTTTTTTTTACGACCCAATCACCCCAATCTTCATATTGGATGACCCTGTCATGATCATTCTTTTTCAAGATCACTGGCAAATAAAAAGGTTCATTTCTCTGGAGCAAAGGTGGTGGGGGGAGAGAGTGTGTGGGGGGGGGGGGGGAGTCACTGGAGCTAAAATAGTTCTGATTCCAATTGTGAAAAAGTAAGGGGGTTGCTGCTTTAAGAGAGTCATGTTATACTTTGACATATATGGCGAAGCCCTCTGGAAGCGAATGGTTAATGTTGTTTTTAGTATTTGCACCGAAGTTTATTAGCTTTACAAGTAAATGCCAGAAGGTCTAACTTGAATAAATCCATCAAGAATGTGGTGACTTTACCTCTTGATCAAACACTAAATGTATGATACATAGCTTATGGGGCATAAGTATCAAGGCTAAAGTTTTTCAAATCCGGGGCAATAACTTGTCTCCAGATGTGTCATGTACAGTATAGCATACCTGAGAGCAAGTGACCTGCATACAGGACAAGGATTAATACACAGCTCTCAAGCTGGCCCACTTTTCACCTTCACAAAGGTCCCTCAAATGAACAGTATCTCCCTCTTTTTTTTTCTCCAGAATTGCACAACTGTTGCACATTTCTTTCTCCATTTAACTCTCCTTTTCGCTGTGTCTCTTCTCTCTTTCTCTGTCTTGCTCTCACAATACCCATTTTTCTTTTTTCCTATAGTCTTTCTCTCCTTCCTTTTCTGTGTCGCTTTTTCCTCCAATATTTATCTCCATTTCCCCCAGGTATTTCTATATATTTTTACCTAGATTATGTTGTTTTCCCACTTTTCTCTCACTTTTGCTTCTTTTACCCATCTTTTTTTCACTCTCCCCATTTTTCCTGTCTCTCTACTTCTCCCATGATCTATCTCTTTTCGTGGAACCAAGGTCACGGCAACCCCCTCGGGCTCTTCTCTCCCCC